>NC_064849.1:145866720-146054220 GCF_024139225.1 Suncus etruscus | reverse complement strand
GGTAATTAGTGATGAGGATTATTTTTTATGTGCTATTTGGCCATCTGTATTTCTTTTTTGAGGAAATGTGACGCTGACTAGCTCTTGGGGTCCAGTTTGAATTAGAGGACTTCTTTGAGTTCTCTTGAGGAGAGTGGATGCATGGGAGGTGAAATATGAAGAAAATGAGAGCACACAAGAACATTTTTTTATCCTGTTTGAGAATATTGTCACCTTTTAATTGAAATGCTTCTGTGAATTTTTATTTAAGTGCAAAGCAGAAATCCCAAATTTTCATTCATAAAATCAGAATATAGTTATATATATTAAAAATTAAATTGACATGTATGGAATTCAGTACCCTTTAATTCAACAATTTGACATTTTGGCATACTGAGTATCTTAAACTGATAGAATATGAAAAAATAGCAGCAGTATGATCTCTTAAACCTTATCTCATTCTCCATCTTGTCATTTTTACCTAAAAGCAGAAAATAAATTTTCTATGTTACATGTATTAGGGGGAAGAAAAATTGTTTTCAGTAGGACATGGGATCAAAAAATGCATCAATTTTGGTAAACTAACATTTATCTTCCCTTCTCAATAATTCTTCACCATTTATTATCCTAGGCCAAGGTCTTGTCTTTCAATTTTTGACAAAACTGCTGTTTTATACAAGGTAGCCAAAATTCCTTCACTTTTTCAGAACTTCATTCTTTTGGAAAGGTTTCCATGTGCAGGCAACGGTTCCATGTAAATTTTATGTTTATATTTGGTTAGACTGTTTTATTCATTTAAATTTTCAGACTCAGATAGGAACCCTAAGAAAATCAAGGAAATATTTTTCTCCATCACAGTGCAATACTATATTATTATAAGATAAGTAGTAATATTTGTGATAGCCAAGTTTTTGCAAATATTATAATAATTATGTAAATAATTATATTATAATAACTATGTAAATAATTATATGTATTATAAGCAACAAAACATTTACTATGTTTTATTAATATTTACAATTATGCATGCGTATACAATATAAATTTATATATTATTTATGGGTATATTAGTATTTCTGATATACTATTACATGTTGGGTTTAGTTGTCATATCTCTAATCTTTATCTGGAGCAAATTTTATTTTTTCTTTGTCTTTCATGACTTTGATATTTTCAAAAAGAATAGACTATTTTGTAGACTTTCTATTGATTTGGGTTTGATTTTCTTCACTATTAGATTCAAGCTGTATACATATAATGAGAATACCACTGAAGTGATGTGTTACTCTAAATATATACATGATGTCTCTGTCTCATTACTGGTGAGTTAACTTTGATTCTTTGGTTCAAGTGATATATTTCAGGTTTTTTTCCTATAAGATACTTAATAATCTATAGAGAGACACTATAAGACTTTATAAATATTATTACAGAAAGTATAAATATATAGTATACATTAGATAATATATATGGGGGAATATATATAGTGAAAAATTCATCTGTATATGCCAATACATAGTTATATTTAATAATTCATGATCTCTCTCATCCTATTGATACCTCCATTTGAAATTCATCTTATCACTTTCCATTGTTCTGACTCTCTCAAAGTCAGTTAACTGGCTCTTCATACTTTGATATGTCAGAGAAAACCAATTCTCTTATTTAAGCATTTTCATTTGTAAATAAGTGATGGAGAGCATGATAATAAAATGGGAAAATGGTATATGGTATAGATAATTTTGGAGAATACTAAATTTCTTGCTTATTTTCTCATCTTTTAAACTTCTTTCCTGCAGTTTTTTAAAAATATGGTTTAAGTGATAGCACATAAAATATAGCTAGATTGTATCATTCCAATATATTCCTTCTTATTTCAAAATAGCATTTTATATATATTTAAACTTCCTACTTGCCTACTGGGGACTTCTTTGATTCTTTTGCTCCACATTGATTAGAATTTAGTTGAGAATAAATTTCTAGAAACTGTTTCTCAAATGTAGGTAATAACCATGCATATTTTAAGAAAGAGATCTCATGGCCAGGGAGATAGCTCAAAGAACTGTGCATGTGCTTTGCATACGGGAGAACAGTGATGTTCTGGCATTGCATTATTTCCTGCAGTGAACACCATAGTCTCACTGCTTGAATACTACCAAGAATGTCCCAGAGACTGAGCCAGGAGTACTTGAAAACTTATAAGTGTGGCCAAAGCCAAAATCCAAAAAAAAAGATAGAGATATATCTTTGAACCTTCATTCAAAGAATAAATTACTTATGGATACCATGTTAAATATTTCAAAAAATATTTAGTTATGAACAATCATTTCAAAGAAGTTTCTTTGTAACTGAAAAGGTATTTTAGTTAAGGTATGATAGAAAAAGAAATCATACTAAAAACCCAGCTTACAGACTTCCAACTTTATAGAAGACATTCTTAGAACCCAGAGTGAGAAGTACTGTGCTGGATTTTTAAATTGTCTTTCTATGTCATTCAAAGAAGCTCCTCACACATATTTTTTGTAGAGATGCCATTGGATCTGAGAACATCTGGAACAGTCTGAAACATGTTTTCCATAGCATTTTACTTTAATGTTCTATAGATATCAAACTTTCTCACAGATTCTGAGATAAATTAATTTCACTAAACACCATTTATGCCTCTGTCTTGAGTGGTGTCAATCCGAATTGAAAATGTGTCAACTTTATTAACATCCTGAAATTCTCTCAAAATTACGATTGTACATCAAAAGAGATCAGGATATAATGGAAACCGCTTTAGAAAAAAATGACTTTTAGTTAAAGTTTTGGAACTACTCTTAGTGATAAGAAGCAGGTTCAAGCAATGTTTTCTTCTCTTTAAGAAAGTATTATTAAATAATATCTACAATCTCTCCAAGGTCGTAAACAAAAGTTTTAGATAGAATGTTTATTTCTTAGACATTAAACTAGAGAATGAATATTTGAAATGTTGTAATGAATTCCTAAAAAGTTAAACTTTTATGAAAACAGACTCTCGAGACCATCTGAGACCTTTCTCCATTTTTATTTTTTGTTTCAGCAAGAGCAAAAGTGAATGGTTGTTTTATTAGCAAACACTTACTAATTAGGACTTTGCTAGTTTTAGAACTTAATTTGATTTTGGTCAGAGATAGAGTTTAATTTGAATATCTATTTAAAATGGGTGTGTGCAGTATAAATACTTTGTAAAGTTTTTAGCATTTTGGGGATGGATGAGGAGCTCCCCAGCGGTGCTCAGACCTGCAAACTACCAGCCCTTTGAGCAATCCCCTGACTACTACCAGTTTTCAGCATTTTAGATGCTACTTAATTAAAATATCTTTAAAGAGTTTCTCACATTGTTTGGAGGCCAATGAATACTGTTGAGTTAGTGTTCTCCTAATTCTGATCAACTTTTTCTATACTTAGAAGCAGCATGATTGTTCTATTGAAGATTGGTTCTAATCTAATTCTCCTAGTAACCAGCTTGAGTGGTATAGAAACTGATCCCATCTTTACAAACTAAGTTTACTCTTGTAAAATAAAAATACAAGTGCCTCCCCAATACCGTTTTGAATTTGGGGGGAGGGCACAGGGACATATCTGCTTAGGGCTTAGCTTGCTTTGACAATGGGCTCAGGGAACAATTTTAGTGGTATTTGGGGAACCATGTTTGATGCCTGGTCAGACTTCTTACCATGTGAGCACCTCACCCACTATACTCTCTCTTATTCCTAAAAGTATGTCTACAATACACTTGTTCCTCTTCCCTTTTTTTTCTTTTCTTTCCCCTTTCCTTACTGTCTCCTCCCTTTTATTCTTCTCCTCTCCTGCCCTTACTTCACTCCCCCCCTCATCTTCTTGCCCATCCTCTAAACTCTTTTTCTTTTCACCTTAGTTTTAGAGCCACAACCAGTAATATTCTGGGCTTTCTCCTGGCTCTATGTGTAGGGCTCACTCTTGGCACGACTTGGAGAATATTTGGTGCCAGGGTTAGAACTTGAGTCAACCTGTGCAGGCAAGCACTCTGCCTTCTGTTCTATTACTCTGTCCCTACAATATACTTCTTAATAATCCTGACAGATTAAGTGATATTGATAAATCTCAAAATGCTTTGCAATTTGTATGGCAATTGTATGTAAATTTAACTATTTTTATTAGTTCTACAAAAGATTTTGGGAACCTATTATTGAATTGACTACATTCTAAAAATGCTTGTATACATTAATATTTCTTCAACCTGAGTGTGCACCAGGGCTTGTTAAACAACTTTCTGGATTCAATCCAGAGTTTGATAGATATGTGGTGAAGCCTCCATCTCCAGGGAACCCCAGAAGATTCCCAGGAGATGTTACAATTGTAGGTTCAGGAAGCACTTTAAGAAACACAAATCTAGAAGTTGGTACTGCATTTTCATATATAAATCACAAATTCCTAGAAAATACTGTCAACAAGTGTTGAAATTAATGTATATTCATCCCTATACATTATTATTTGATCTCAAGTTTATCTCCATTTCCAGTAAAAATAATAACCCATTTGAATCACACTCAGCAGTGTTAATAATTTATAGTAATCTGCAATATATATAATGCTGAACTTCTTAATTGTGATCACAAGACCATTTTTAGTTGAGCACATTACTTTAGTGATTGTATTTGTCCCTTGAGTTACTACCATCTAAACACAGTAACGAGTCTAATTATGTATTTTCTTTGTGTATATATGAGTTATTAAATTAAAAACAGAGACCATTAAAACTCAATCTCTTCTTAAAATTCAAATGTACTCCATAGGAAGTGATATGGTAGTGAGGAACAGTAGACCTTTTACTTAAATTTAATTTTCTACCCATGTACAGGGAACACAAATATTGTGAACTATATTATTTTTAGATTATCTTGTCTTTTTACATTGAAAGGACTATAAACATAATACTCTTTTAAAATATTATTTTAAATATAAAAATAAAGTTACTACGAGAATAGAAATTATTGATAATAAATGTTGAGGATGAAAAAATTACATATACCTAAGATAACACAGTGTACAATAGAAGTTTGTAAAAGGACTTTAGTTTTGTTGATGCTAAATTAATTTGATATGTGCTTTTCATAATATTATTCTATATATCAGGGGTCCTCAAAATTTTTTTGTTTTTTTGGGGGGCCACACCCATTTGATACTCAGGGGTTACTCCTGGCTAAGCACTCAGAAAGTGCCCCTGGCTTGGGGGGACCATTTGTTAGGCTGAGGGATTGAACCACAGTTTTTCCTTGTCTAGCGCTTGCAAGGCAGACACCTTACTTCTAGCACCACCTCTCCGTCCCCATCCTCAAATTTTTTAAACAGGGGGGGCCAGATTATTGTCCCTCAGAATGTTGGAGGGCCTGTCTATAGTTTAAAAAAATTATGAACAAATTCCTATGCATACTACATATGTCTTATTTTAAAGTAAAATAAAAACAACCCTACGATTGAGCAAAAATAATGTTTAAAATAAAAAACAAATAAAGTTTAATTAACAAACTTACCAGTATTTCAACAGGATCTATGGGCCTGCTTTTGATGGGCCATAATGTGGACCCTTGCTATATTATTATTGCAAGTAAAGTGACTTGAATAGTCACTTTTGTTTAAATTTTCTATTTAAAAACCGAATTCTAGATGAAGGCTTTAGGAAAGTTGGCTAAATTAGATAATTTCTTCTTTTTTTTATGTATTGTTTTACCAGGGACAGATTCCTTCTTAAATTAGACTAGTTCTTTTCTTAACAGTAGCTTCAGGAAGTATATAGTTGGACCAAATGGCAAGAAATATCAGCCACAGAGTGTACGCATGTTGAAATGTATGCTAAAAAATACATTTTGACTATTTTTATGACTCTAAAGGAAAAATATCCTTTCCGGTTCTGTACCCTTAGGATGAATCATCATCATCATCATCAAAGAGAGCTGAAAAAAAGTAATGGTCGGAAATATTATGAATGGTCATAGAGTATGTGATTGTCTCTCAAAGGTTACATGAAGGTCTTTTTGCATTTCCAGAGTATTTGATAGCCTCAAATAGACACTATGTAAAAGCCCTGCAATATAAAAGTCAGATTTTTAAAACAAAGATTGCATTAATCCCACATGAATTTAAATTATTTTAGGAATTATATTTCTTAGACAAATGAAGATCATTGCAAATTGTTGCTGCAAAAGTTGCAAAGGGATGCAACTTTGTTTTTGAGAACTCTCTGTCTGCTATGATAAGAACCTAGCAATTCATCTTTGTTAAGCCATTTTTTTATATCTTAACATAGTATGGCAAATAAATAACTTTGATTTTGACAATAGTTGTTATATTATAGCAATATATTACAATTTGAATGTCAAAGTGATGAAGTTCATTCCGATATCAAAGTGATGAAGTTCATTTGTTGTTGTTGTTGTTGTTTTTTGTTTTTTCTTGGCCACACCAAGTGATGCCCAGAAGTAACCTCTGGCTATACACTCAGAAATCACTCCTGGCTTGGGGGACATATGGGACAGTAGGCATAGAACCGAGGTCCGACCTGGGTCAGCCGCATGCAAGGCAAATGCCCTACCACCATGCGATTGCTCTGGCCCCAGAAAAAGTTCATTTTTGAAAGGAGAGTCTTCCTGCTTATCATAAATTAATGAAATAAAAATTAGTGGTTACAGCTACAAAGCCATAATGTCCCTAAATTTCTTTTTTCTTTTCACTTCTTTCTTTTTATTTATTTTTAATAAAACTATCTCTTTTTGCAAGCCACTCAACTTAGTGATGGTCTGCATATGAAAGTCAATAAATTATGTATTGAAACCCAGGAAAATGAGTCATATTTAGAACGCCAACAAAAGGTACAAAACAAAGAATCAATGCCATGTTACAGAGAAGGTGAAGATGACTTATACCACGTTTAAAAGAAAAAAATTCAAAAACAAAAACTAACAAATATAATCCATGGTGAAAATTTAATAAAAGTTAGGTAATGGCAGCTAAAGACTCTTATTATTCTCATTTGGTCCAAGATACCAATTTGACTTGGAATATTTTTTAAAATCAGATATTTCAAGTATTAGCATGAAAGTACATTTTCCTGTACTGGTAAGTTCTTGAGATTATATGAAATATTTGCTTACAAAACTCAGAAGATTGCAAGTTAAGTTTGATGGTACAGTTTAAATAGATGGTTTGGGTCTTTCTGAAAATGTCTCTCCATCACCTATGAACAGTATTACTCGTCCTGTTCCTGTTGCTGACCTCTACAGTATATGACCTCTAGATACTCTTCCTCTCAGTCTACTCACCTCCAGTATACGTTATCCAGGTCTCATCCTTGCTTTACTTTATATCCCAGATACACTTTCCTAATCTGAAATTGTGTCTGTAGGCCTTTACTGAGCAGTACCCCAATGGTTCCCTAACATCTTGTACTGGCTTTCCTTCCTTTCAGCCTGATGCCACAAGCTTGAGGGCAAGATCCCTTCCTGTTCTCTGTACCTGTTTCTGGGCCTCTTTCAAACAATATTTCATCCATTCATCAGTTGTTGTACATACCCTCTTTAATTTCACACCATGACACATATAGATGAGACTCCTATGTTTATTATCTGCCCCTGCCTGAATATGCCATGTGTGGAGCACATGAGGGCCCTATCTGATCCTTCAGTCTGCCTGTTGGTAAGAAGTATGCAAAACATGTAAGGAGAGGCTAAAGAAGAGAGAGATTGGGGATCTCCCTTTATCTGCTGCCATTTTCTACCCATATCTATACCATTATCTATTCAGAATAACTAACTGTTTGATTGACAAGATTATATGCGATTCACTAAATCCAACCAGTAGTCTACCTTTTCACTAAATCTATATCACTAGGATTTACCACCTTTGTTAAAACTAGCAAAACTTAACAGAGTTCTGGCAAATTCGTGCTTGAAGAGAAAAGAAAGATCGAACTTCCATGTATATTGTATCCATTTCTTTATCAGACTGTAAAACTTTTGTAGTATCTCTAAGTAGTATTCTGGTGCTTAAATATCTTTGGCTTTTCATTTCCACGAAGAAATGGTTCCCTTCTCTATGTGTGATTAGATATTATATCTTATGACATATCATTTGAAATCTCATAGTTTGAGCATATGTCTGCTATTCCCCTTCTTGGAGGCTTGTTCTTTCCTTTTATAATTTAGATTAAAAGCACTGTAGATTGGTTGACAGACCAAATGACTTAGAAAGGCATCTTTCTTAATTACTACACAAGGATGGATAAAGGTAAATGCATTTGTATTCCACTTATGGTAATAAATGTCAAAGGTCCATTTTTTGCTTCTCTCTCCCTGTATGAATGATGATAACCATCATCTCAGACTTAACCTTCAAGACAATTCATTAGAGTAATCAGAACTACCCATTACCGAGGCACTATTGATTATGCCAAGACCAACTCAGTTAGGACCTTGGCTTCAGTTACTTATTTTAAAAAATTATGTTTTAGCTTCATGATTTCTTACATTTTTGCTTTAGCTTTATGACTTCTTACAGTTATGATTAGTAGAGGTCTGTAAAAAACAAAGAAAGTTCAAAAGTTGATATATAAAGGTTGTATATAAATACTCCAGCTGTCAGTAGCCTCAAATTTTGCCATATGGGTCATTAATATTCTAAACATCTATTAAATCAAATGTAAATGGGCATCATTATGTCTATTCTGAATTGACTTTCATTTCCATTTCTGTCTATTTTTCTGTCTCTACTAAATTGGGTTGATATATACACCTCTGTTCTCTCTCAAGTTTATTTAAAACTCCTAATTGCAAATTTTAAAATTAGTCATGTCCTATTTTTGATTTTAAATGTCAGATTCTTGGGAAGATACTGGCCTAATGGGTCTGTTAATAATCACTCAATCAATCAATACAAATTTCCCCTTGTTTTTATTGTGTCAATCTGGTTCAGAATATTACAACTTCTCCCTTTCTTTGAGGTTCAGTAGTCCTTGCAGGGTGTTCACTATTGATCTGTGCTTTGTTCACCTTCTTGTGGCACTTGAGAGGGACCACCACGTAGCAATTATATTGCAGTCTCTCAATTGTGGTAAGAATGGATTAGGTGTTCGACAATTACTGTTCTCTTGATAATAATTCTCAGAGGTTGGGGCTCATTTTGTGAGGTTTTCTTAGATCCTGCCAATCATTGTCAGGAGCTTTTAAATAGAAACACTTTCAACACTTCAGAAGCTTCTGAAAAAGACATATACATTTTTTCTTTTGTTGTCTCTTTAGGTTTCTCACTGCTAATGACTACTGCCAAGCGGTATAAATGGAATGTTTCAGCTAAGAGGAGATCTTATCCCAGGCTTGAAGTCTCCTGCTCCACAAGTTTTTCTTTCAGTTTGCGATTTAGCTGGGATAGAAAAATAGAAAAAAGAACGCAGACCTGCTTTTTCAGCCAATGTTCTTTTGTCACTAGAGAACAGTTAGTTTCTTAAGACAACAGCCTGCAAACACAGAAACTCAACTCAAACACTTTGAGGAAATGAGATTAAAATAAAATGAGTTGGCCAGAGAGAGAGTTCAGGGATTACAGTCTTTGCCTTGCTTGCTGTTAACCCTGGTTTGATCCCCAGCACCACATATGGTTCCTTGAGCACCCACAGAAGTGATCTCTGAACACAGAAGCAGGAGTAAGCATTGAACTCCACAGGACCTGGCCACAAAACCACAAATAATAATAGAAAAAAACTGTGTTGAGATTGAGTGTATTTACCTAAATTCTTATTTTTAGATAGATACTTCCTTAGTGGCTCTAGCCTGAAGTTTTGATGGTCAAGCCTAGTATTGCAGGATAGCCAAGTCAGAATGATCATTGGAATGAGATATAATTGAAAGAGGTATAAGTAAGAGGTAGCAAGTCTATACAAAGAAACACAACCTCTTGGAACCCTCTTGGAACCCTAGGAAGAAAAGCTGCAATTCTCACTCTTCTTGCTTGAGAACATAGGAAATTCAAAGGATCAAAGAGCCTCAGAGCTGGCAGTCACTTATACAGCCTAGGACAGTGCTTCTCTAATAGTGGGGCACCCCCCCAGGGGGGGCAAGGCTCCATAAATGGGGGAGCGTTTGACCTTGGCAAACACTGCCATAACAAGCTCAGCCCTATATTTATGTCTCTGTATGTCTCTGGATCTGAGAGTTGCCGTGTCCTGCTTCAAACCCCGCTTCGAAAAGCTATGCATTGCAAAACGTTCTCATTGGAGCCATGAATCCAGACATCACCTCTGATTAAAAAATCAGATCAAATTATTTTAGATATTTTTGTTTTGCAGGTTAAAGTTTTTTTTTTTTAATAAAGATACTATTTACAGTCGCGCGGGGCGGGGCACGAAAACTGTTTTCTTCTTCCTAGGGGGGCATGGCAGAAAATAATTGAGAAGCACTGGACTAGGATAACAGAAATCAGTCCAGGAAGACAGTGAAGGACACAGGACATCAAAAAGCAGCATGCAACACGGCAAGAGAGAGGACAGTGAAGATGTAAGACTGTTGTCATTGTAAATAGGAAGCAAAGAAAGAGAGGTTTGGATAGAGTGGAGGGATGTAGAACTACTTACTTAAAAAATGGTGCAATAAAGAAACTTTAAGGCTATACAATTTTAGAGTTTTGTGTGCTTATTTTACAAAACAATTGAGGACCTGCATAAGATTAAAAGCAGTTTTGTGGTTAACACTAGCAGTAAGCATACCATTCTAGAGCTCAAATCTGGAACTTTGTATGTGCAAAGCATAAATTTTACCCATTATAGTTATCAATCCTTTTTCATGAAATTCTTTATATTTTTTTTGGGGGGGGGGGCCACAGCCGGTGATGCTCAGGAACTACTCCTAGCTATGTGCTCAGAAATTGCTCCTGGCTTTGATGACCATATGGGATGCCGGGGAGTCAAACAGCAGTCTGTCTTAGGCAGACGCCTTACCATTTGCACCACAGCTCTGGTCCCTGGAATTCTTAATATATAATAATTAGTTTCAACAAATTGTGAAGATTTTTAAAAGCTATATTATGGAATAAATCACTATATTTTGTAATTTATAAAGAAAAATATTATATTAATATCTGTAAATGGCAGATAAAGGACTAGTTCCGATTTGAAGAACTTTTGCTGTTTTAGCATTGAGAGTTTCTGATTCTAAAAAAGCCCTCAAACCAGTGCAAATCAAAACAGTTGGTCATCCAAGAAAGAAATATATAAATGGTAGAGACTCTTCATGAGCTTTCCATTATTGAGTTCAAGCTCAATTCAGGATTCATATAAATGCATCAAATGTTTAATTATTGTATGATTACAGAAATCCATGTAGTAGTCTTTCTTTATTTAATCAATATTTTAAAAAATGATTCCTGGTGGGGACCAGGTGCTGAGGATCAAAACCGGGTCTTCATGGATGTGAGAAATATATTCTCTACCACTCCAATCACTTCCCTAATCCCTTAATTTAGTTTTAAAACTACTTGGTAATGAAGCCTGAGAGGTATAGTACAATGATTTAAACACATGACTTGTGTTTGATTTCTGGTAGATCACATGATTTCCCAGTGATCTCCCAATGTTCACCAGGAGTGATCTCTGACTGCAGAATGTGGAGTAAACCCTGAGTATCATGAGTAATACCTTGGGGAATAAAATGATTTTCTAAATATATTACTGAAAAGGAGAAGAAATAAAGATTATTCAAAATAGAAGTCAACCACCACATTCACAAATGATATGGAACAGTTTATATTCATAAATATTTTAAAGCACATTTAAATTTAGGATCACTAACAGGTCTATAATCTAGTTTAGAATCATGTTTGTTCCTTAAAGTTGGGGTTTTATCAGTTGAAGTGGTAGTGAGTAAAGGCAAATGTTAAGTTGTCTTGAGGAATCTAGAGAGTGTATATTTTCCTTGGGAATTCATTTTATATCACTACATGGATGATAAGTAGTTATGTTTATAAAAGTTGACATATATGCATAAACCAAGATGGGAATTTGAATCTCTCTAGAATTTCGCTTAGATCAATTTAATAAAATATTTATGTAAGTATATTTTCAGTGCAATTCCTGATAGGGCTGAATTGAGTGGATGCAGTATATTGTTATAATGCCAGTGGAACTAAACAATCAATAGTGGGGAAGTACTAAGGCATAGGTATTCAAGATCCTAATAGCTAGTACTAAAATGTAAAACTTACTTAAGATGAAATCTTTTGTGATTCTGTTAGAATAGGAATAATAATAGAGTGGTAAATTTCCACATAATGCTATTGTGATATTTCAAAAGAAGATAAAAATGAAATATTGATAGGAAGAGCTATAGCAAAAGCATTGTTTAGTACAGTATACTGAATATATTTTCCATATACCAATTCATTTCATCTATTTAATTTTTATTTTTGTTATTTTTTTCTTTATTAAATAACTTATACATTAAATTCAACTAATAGTGTAAAATCATGACAAAATTTAGCAGGTATCATAGCCAGAAAATTATTTGGATCATAAAATATACTCTAATACAAAATGGTGGGATTAAAATTAAATGTTTTACTAAATAAATAAATGATGACAAAGACATTATCATAAGAAAGATGAGGATAATATTTTAATACTTTATCCAAAGTGTATGATATGAACAAAAGTCTTGATTTGAATAAGCAGGAATAAAGATCATCAATCCAATTTTCTAATTGATAGCAAAAGAAATAGAAATAAAATATACAATTACTAAATTAGAAACAAAAGTTATATAGCAAAGAAGATTGTAGCTACCAATAAAAAAAAAACAACAGCAAAATATTGGACAATAGAAAAACTTGTTAGAGTTTTGTTTGGGGGCCATATCCAACATGCTCAGAAGTTACTTCTGCCTTTGTGCTCAGAAAATGCTCCTGATGGTACTCAACTGGTTGTACCATGCAGGATTTTGGGAATCAAAGCCTATTGGGTGCCTGAACCCTACTTATAGTACTATTGTATTAGCCCCACTTGATATATTTTTAAGTGCTAAAGGTAACAGGTTAGTATTTTGATTTCAATAATCTAGTGAGAGCCATGAAGCATGAGTAAAATATACACTATGTACAGAGACTAGTTCAGATATCTCTAATGAGAGTTTAAATCACTAAAGAAACGCTGATGGACTGTTTGACAGCATATCTGATATATAAAGAGTCGGTTGATTCACAATACTATATAAAAGACTAAGCACTTTCCTCATGCTAGCAATTATGTTATGAAGGAGACTACTTAACTGGATTAATTTTCAGAAAAGAAAATGCGGTGCTTCTGGAAACACTTTTAAGAACTTTATCTTGAGGGGGGCCCAGACCTGGGTCACCCGACCCCCCTCTCCCCCATTCCTCCAGATCTCCAGGTGGGTTCCTGGAAGGAGTTGACGGGGCACCCCGGGTTTTCCCCACTCCCAGGCCAGGCCCGGACACTGGCCTGGGGTGGGGTCAAATCCCTGTCCTTTGGGCTTGGGAGGGTCCCTCTCCCTTCCTGGAGCAGGATTTTTAGCCGGCACGGACGGGCAGCTGGCAGGCCTCCCCATGTGCCAGTGGCCTTTTGGTCCGGCCTAGGGTCAGGGGGGCCCGGACCTGGGTCACTCGACCCCCCTCTCCCCCATTCCTCCAGATCTCCAGGTGGGTTCCTGGAAGGAGTTGACGGGGCACTCTGGGTTTTCCCCACTCCCAGGCCAGGCCCGGACACTGGACTAGGGTGGGGCTTAGGGGGTGGAGTTTGATCTGGTGGGTGGCAGATAGCTGCTCAGCTATACTCAGGCTGTCACTGGAAATTTCATACCAGTCTACATTTTGCAAACCGCGCGGGGGCACTAGCCCCGCGCGAACATTTGCTCCTCCCAACCATCAGTACCCCAGATTTACCCTTCTTAACTTTAGTAACACATAGTTTTAATCTCTGACCTAAGACATACAGTAGTTCTAACAAATCTCAGAACTATTTAGAAGGACACAAATTGAACACATATTGAACACATATATCTTTTGAATACTTTATGGGTATTTTCTTTAACTGATGTAACTTTCTATATATTTTTCTACCATGATGTTTCTATCCACTTTTCATCTTGTCTTTTCTTTGTAAGCTGTATAGTAAGGATTGTTGTTGGAACTGTCCCTCAGTTTGATGCCTATGATTGAACTATGTCATGGAAATTGCTGGTCTTGTTCCTATTGCCTCCAGATGCACCAATAACGCTTCATGGCATTGATCCTTGTTTGCATAGACACATTAAAATGGGAAAACACCATACATATAGATAAGTTCTTATCTAAAAAATCTCAGTACAATGTACCTTACACCCTGAACATTGATATAATGACCTGGCACAGGCCTCAGAAGAATGGGCATCCTCCATTCATGCCGGAACCAGGCAAGCTATCTACAAAACATCCAAGGTCTTTTATAGCAACAGCTGGAAGCAGTACTCTACCAGGAAAGACACTACCAAGGGTCTGACATGGACCCCCTAAAAAGAGACTTCCGTTTACACTGAGAAGACTTGACAACATCAATGACCTGCTCTACAGGACATGGTTCTCTCTAGTGCCCCTTAAGTGTGAGGTGAAACGAGAGGATGCTCTGCACCATCCGGACTGTAATATGGGATATGCAGACTCCAGGATCTATAATACAGAAGCATGATACCAACAACAGAGACTATGTGAGGAATGGAGGTGTATTGCTACTACAGACGATGACTTGAATTGGACAAACTAGTTTGCCTGGAGCCTAGAGTCAGTCCTGTGCCAGGAAACTTCAGGGGTAGGGTCTCCTTGTATTTAGACCATAATTTGTCTTTCCATGTCCCTCATGTTTTGGTGGGCCTATGCAAACAAATGCCACTTTAATACCGTTTTTTACTAAGTTCCCTTGACGCTAATCCTTAAGAAAAATAACCCACTAAAACTTTTGAGGTTAACTTAAACTAGTAAGCATGGGCATGGAACTAGAGAAATGTACTTTGCCCTCAATGTTTAAGGAGTTACATAAGTCTAATGTCTTTAGATTATATTGTGTGCTGCTAAGAAATAGTATGTACTACAACTGGGGATTTGAGGGACAAAGTAATTGTATTGTACATGGGTTTAGTTTTATTTTTCGTAATGTTCTTTGGCTGAAAGTTCAAGGCTGGGATATCATCGATGGGAATACCGTGAATTTTGTTTATGGGTGATTGGGCTTCCACTGTAACTTTACCCTGTCCTCTTTCTTTGCATCTTTGTTGTCATAATTAAAATAAAAATAATAATTAAAAAAAAGAACTTTATCTTTTTTCATATTTCTGCAGGGTAATATTCACTGATTTCTACACGGAACCTGAAATATATCCTCATTAGCAGCAATTTCTCTAGCTAAGAACTATATAGCAGCATATTTTCTACAGAGTTTTCTATATGTCAGTGTTTATAATGATGGTCAAAATTTTTGATTAGGAAATTTCATTCGTAAGGACATGCTAGACTAGGCTGCACTGACAAACAAATCCTGTACTGATAGTGTATAACACAAAAACTTTGATTTCTACTTAAATTAGTGACTCACAATGTCAGCTTTACTCCAGTTTGTGTCGCCATTATCGCAACATGTGGTTTCCAAGGAATCCACTGAAGAGAAAAAACAAAATTAGAGAAAATATTATATTCTAACTGCTTCAATCTAGTTTGTCACATCTACTTTTACACATTTAAAGGTTGTCATTGGTTTAGCATGTACAGCTTTATATGAGTATTTATAATAAATGTTGCTATCGCAGTCCAATTTACATAACAAAATAATCCCTTGTTTCTTTGTCTCAATTTTTTATTAAAAAAATACACAACATTTTGTTACCTCGACACCTCCACCATAAAAAAATGAATCTAACTCAAAGTCTAGAAATTCTGAATTCATTCTATCTTTTGTATTCAGTTCCCTGTATCTTGACATTTTCTATAGGCCTGAGAGTTTAATGAACAAATTATATGCGACCACATCTTAATCACAATAGAATACACTTGTCAGAAAAGGTAAGAGTGGGGAAATAATCCACAGTCCTTGGTTCATATTGAATTTGAAATCTTTAGCATAGATAAAGTGAAATCTTCTACATTAAGAGCATAGAGAGGGAACAGGGAATGGGTGGGAATTTCCTTAATTAGGTCATGATTCTGTTTAAATTCTTTTTCTATTGTTTTGAGTGGTCCCATGTGAAGTGAATGCTAAGGAATGTGCTCTCCTTAATTTCATTTTTCTCAGGAAAACTTTTGCTTTTGAAAGGTTGGGGTGGGGGTGGGTGGGCAAAGAGCTGTTTTAAATCTTGAGCAAAAAGAGTTTTCCAACAAATAGTGTTTGACAATGCAATTGCTTTAATTCATTTCTAATTTAGTGGTTTTATTAAGTTTTGCATACTGGAAGCTACTGTTTTCCTTCTTTTAGGCATCTTTTATTTTTTTAAGACAGTTGTTTATGCTTCTAAAGACTTCTTTACCTCTCAGTTTTACCAGCACTACCATGTGGCTATTAACATTATAGGGCAATCTTCTTAATTTTATCTTTGCAAAAACAAACATTTTTAACTCAACATATTTGATATATAGCAAAATAGAAACTATTGTGCATGATAAAGACTTTATAAAGACAGTAAATATCAGGGGTCCTCAAACTTTTTAAACAGGGGGCCAGTTCACTGTCCTTCAGTTCACTGGAGGGCCAGATTATAGTAAAAACAAAAATTATGAACAAATTTCTATGCACACTGCATATATCTTACTTAGAAGTGAAGAAACAAAATGGGAATAAATACAATATGTGGCCCGCGGGCTGTAGTTTGAAGACCCCTGGTTGATACAACTCATTTGTACTCAATTATTGTTCTCTTCTCCCCCACCCCTGCCAGTATTTGAAACAGGTATTCTATTTCTCTCACTCACTGCCATTGTCATGATAGTTGTCAGTGTAGTTATTTTTCTAACTGCACTCACCACTCTTTGTGGTAAGCTTCATATCATGGGCCGGTTCTTCCAGACCTCATCTATATTGTCTCTGGGTATTCTTACCATACTGGCTTTTATTTTTTCTAAATCCCATAGATGAGTGAGACTATTCTGTGTCCCTCTCTCTCCCTCTGACTTATTTCATTCAGCATAATAGTTTCCATATCCATCCATGTATAAGAAAATTTCATAACTTAATTTTTTTCCTTATGTCTGCATAGTATTCCATTGTGTATATGTACCACAGTTTCTTTAGCCACTCATCTGTTTTTGGCATCTGAGTTATTTCCAGGTTCTGGCTACTCTAAATAGCATTGAAATGAACACAGCTGTTCAGTATGAAATTATTTCAATTTTCAATTTAGTATTTAGTAAAATAGATCAAATAAAGACTGGTAAACCAACTATTTTGTATTAGTACATTATTACATAAAACTGCTAGCTATATCTACACAGACAAATGTTTCATTGAGTGAGGAGACTTATTATCCTGATCTTTAGAAACATTATCATTACTTCCGCTATTATACCTGCTTCCTTCTATTGATCATCTGACGTGTAGAGAAAAGAAATGCTTAAAGAAAATGCTTTTTGATTCATTTCTTTTCTCCCCAAAGAACATTTGCATAAAATAACAAAGATGTATTGTTTAGTAAACAAACTGAATTTATTAGAGACAGTTGCCTATGCCTTGTTTCTACTTTTCTGTTTTGACATTTTTAGGTTGAGGCACAGGGATTAACACTTAACACTTATTTTAAATGATCTACTTAATTGTCAAAGACAAGCAGCCAAAGATTAGAGTTATTATTTAATTGTTATAAATAAAAAGGTTACATGTAGAATGAGAATTTATTCACTGTGTCCTCTTTCATAACATCAAACTTTTTTACCCTATGTCTTTTTTTTCAGCTATGAGTAATACTCCAAATATTTTACAGCACACTGATGAGTCACAAAGTAAAATTATAAATACACTTGTTCTTGAGAAACAATGAAACCATTTCTTCACATTCACCCACCTCATAAGCTGTTTTTTTAAGGTTAAGCTTTTAAAAAATAACTTTTTTCTTTTTTAAATATTTAATCTCCCTTAAAAGTTATGTTTTCTAGTAAATTGTTTTATCTGATGCTTCCGAAATGTATCTAAATCTGGCTCATCGTGTATTCTTGCTATACCTAATCATACAGATCTGAATTACTCCATTCCTATTTAAAGAAAAAGAACAAAAAAGTAAGAATGGCAGATGTGCTCATAATTAATATCCTGCTGAGGTAATCAGCAGATCCCTTGGAATGCTCTGAGACTTATGATATATTCATAAAAATCACTGCCATGATCTATAGACCTCTCTTTCAATGCATACATGTATGTATATATATATATGTATATATATATACATATATATAATTGTTAGAGTTTAGAGAAGCAAATAGTGTTGTAAATTAAGTCTCAAATTTGTCTTATTAAATAACCCAATTCCATACTTAAAATATTTCAGTAAGATAGTTGTTTTAAATTTGTATTATTTAAATTTGTAAGTATTGTTTAAATTTGAAATATTATGGGACCGGAGAGATAGCATGGAGGTAAGGCTTTTGCCTTTCATGCAGAAAGACGGTGGTTCGAATCCCGACATCCCATATGGTCCCCAATGCCTGCCAGGGGTAATTTCTGAGCATAGAGCCAGGAGTAACCCCTGAGCCCTGATGGGTGTGACCCAAAAACCAAAAAAATTTTTTTTGAACTATTGTGATTTGCTAACATTGCATTCAAATTTCGTGTGCAATTTTTCTACTCACCCCAATGATATGGATACGTGTATTGTATCATTGCTTCCTGCTATCCTGCTCAGTCTTAAGCCCATCCTCCCAAACTTCAAACAGTCCATTTCTTAATATTATTATAAATATTTGGAAATTATTCTTATCTTTGTCTTAGTTACTTTTTAAAACTATCTCTTTGGCTTCAAGTCTTGTTCAAATCAATGATGCTTCATTGAATTCTCCAGATAACCACAGTAACCAAATCTAAATCTTCAACCTGCAAATAGTTCCAGATTCCATTTGCATTCAAGAAGTAAATATATCTAGAAGCCTGATGATCAAGACATTAAGGTTTCATAGGCACTACTTTAGAAATGTTAAGTTATGAATTCAATGTTGATTTTTAGCACAGTTGAATGTAACCAATAAAATAAAACATTTTATAAGAAATATTCAATGATTCCAACCAGAATTTTGGGGTTTATAATCAATAATCTGTGTTATAATTATTGACCTTAAATTAAGCAATGATATTGTTCACATTAGGTTTTAGACATTCTCTTAGATCTTATTCATAGACAATATATCTAAGACAATATCTAAATTTAGAATAAAGAATGTATTTCATTGTTTAAATAATATTTTACTTAAAAACTTTGATTACAAACATGATTGTGGTTGTGTTTATGTCATGTAAAGAAAACCCCCCATCACCAGTGCAACATTCCTATCACATTTTCAAAAGAAACTTTGCATCAGTAAGAAGGTTAAAAGCTGAAGGGTTAAAGCTCTGCAAAACTTTTGATTAGATATCCAACTTTCACCAATATCTGGATCACTGGAATTGCTGAAATCATTGGAACATAATTTATTAGGAAGCATGTCTCAGGGCCAGAGAGATAGCATGGAGGTAGGGCATTTGACTTGCATGCAGAAGAACAGTGGTTCAAATCCAGGCATCCCATATGTTCCCCCTAGCCTGCCAGGAGCAATTTCTGAGCATAGAGTCAGGAGTAACCCCTGAGCACTGCCAGGTGTGACCCAAAAACCAAATAAAAAAAGGAAGCATGTCCCCACCTTGAAGAAATAGTTCTTTGTAGCTTGTAGTCATTATTTATGAACATAGAGTCATCTATGTTAGATATTTCTCTCAGAAATATCTCGTTAGATCATTCTAAGACACTAGACAATCTGAAAGATAGTAAAAAAAAGTGTGAATGGCAAAATTTAAAGTAATAGGTAAAACACATCCATATTAATCTGAAAGGTCCACAGATATTGTAATCACTGACATCTGATTAGTTAAATTAGAAATAAAGACAGATTAATCAATTACAACGTCAACCTCTGATACTTGTCCATTGCACAGGAACCAAAAATAGAGCAGTAACCTGGCAGCAATTGAATATTTGCAGGGATTTACAAATGTAGTTGAACTACTGCTTCTTTATCACAAATAAATTATACAGATTATTGAAATCTATGCCAGGTTAGTAAACACATATAACAGACCCCTTGATTGTTTCCAAGAACCTTAGAGAGAAAAGGGTAGTTAGAATTTGAAGCAAAGAAAATATCAAAATTATTTCCAAGAATGAATTAAAGTACTAGAGTAAGGATTTAGAGGGCAAAAATACATATAAAATGGCTGTGCTTTCTAAAACACATCTACAATAAAAAAAATCATAATGGATGAAAACTGCAAGACTTTTTAAGATAAGGCACAAAGGTGTTCACTATCACTATCACTATTCAACAATATACAGAAGTCTTTGCCACAGAATTTAGGCAAGACATTCATAAACTAATTTTGAAAAAAATAGCAAAGAATAAACAAAACTTTCACTATTAATGGTTTCATGCTATTTTACTTAGAAACATTAAATACCTCAACTAAAAACTCAGAAACACTAAATCTAGACATTAAATTTGCCAGCTACAATATTTTGCAAAGAAAATTTTTACATAGTTATATGTAAACAATGATGTAGGGAAAATAAAGGAAAAGAACTGTCATAAAATTGTGTTAAAATTTTCAATTATTGGTGCATATGTGCAAACAAAACTTGTCTAGGAAGAAATACTGTTGACCTGCAGCAGCAGGAGTAATGTAGGCTGTTGGTGGCATTTGAAATATAAAGCGCTATTTTGAATTGAACTGAAATCAATGAGCCCAGATAAGAGTAAGACCACTCTGCTCCACTCTGTGGCCACCATTTTTTTCTATTTAAGAAGCCCCACCATAACACATAAAAAACATCACCACACTTCAGAGGTTACAATGAGAAAGCATTACAGAACCCTATTACAATTAGTGAATGAAGAAATGTAGTTCTGAAGACTGAACTAACATCAGCCACCAATATAGGATTTTAGAGTTTTCTACAAAAATATGCAAAAAATGATAATAATTTCTCTTTATGTTAATGAACTAAAAGTGTCATTTAAGAGATACAGAATGGCAAAATAAATCAGAAATTTGAATCCAACATTTTGCTGCCTGCAGGGAACACATTTGAATAGTCAGAACAATACACTCATTTAAAGTGAAATGTTGAAAAGCAAATCTTCAAGGAAGCAACTCACATAAAAGACTGGTGGCAATAATAGAATGAGATGACAAAGACTTCAGATTCAAAAGGCTATCAGGTACAGAGAAGGTTATTTCTTAATAATCACAGGGTTATATAAGTAAGAAAGAAATAACATTCCTAAAGGTACATGCATTCAATGATAGGCTAGCAAAATACTAAAAAAAAAAAAAAAACTGCCAATAGACTTGAAAAAAGACATAATAGCAACACAATACAATAGTAGTAGGAATCTATAACACCACTCTATTGTCTCTTGAAAGATTAACTAGGATCTAAAATTCAACAAAGATATATTGGCTTTAGTGTGGAAGACTATAACACCACTCTGTCACCTCTTACTAATTCAACTAGGCTAAATTCAACAAGAATATAGTGGTTTTAGAAGTGGGAGACTATAACATCAATTTGTCACCTGCTGATAGACCAACTATGCTAAAATTCAACAAGGATATAGTGCCTTTGAGGCAAGAAATAGAAAAAGTGACAGTTCATACAGATAAAGATTATATCTACATATGTATACTATATAATAATATATTATATACAGGACTAATATATATTATATGCAGGGATATTAACTCCCCCAAAAGCTGAATGCACATTCTTCTCCAATGCATAAGGGACATTTTCCAAGATAGATCACATGCTATGCCATGATAGGTCATATGCTATGCCATAAAACATATAATCAAGAGGATAAAAACTATATCAACTGCCTCTCAATCCATGATGCACTGAAAATACAAGTTTTTTCCTCAAAAATCTTGAGAAATAACTTTAATAACTGAAAAATTAAACTTCTCACTGTTAAAAATTGATAAGATAGAGAGGAAATTGAAGCATAAACCAAAAGACTTCTGGAAACAAAATGAGAACCAGGACACAAATTATCAGAATTTTGGGGACACAGCAAAAGTTGTAAAAGGAGGAAAATTTATAGCTTTTTAAGCATTATCAGAAAGCAAGAAAGGGCTTACATATTACATATTTAATTTAAAGGTGCAGTTTAAGAAATTAAAAAGTGGCCAACAAAATTAGCCAAAAGCAGGCAGGATAAAGGAAATAATAAAACGTAAAGCAGAAATTAGTAATTTAAAAACCCCCAAATAATCCAAAATGTCTTCAAAATGTCTATAAAAACTAGAGTTGGTTCTTTGAAAAAATAAGCATGATCAATAAAACATTAGCAACATTCACAAAGAAAGATGTAGAAACATAATTAATGGAATCAGAAAAGAAAAGAGGATGTCACTACATATACTAAATAATAATTAAGCAGGTAACCAGAGATTACTTTTAGAATATGCCACAAAACAAGAGACCTGGAAGAAATAGATAAATTATTTGACTTCTATAACCTTTCAATACTGAATCAAGAAGTAAATTGAAATGGTAATTAAAAGCATTCTTAGAATCAAAATTCTAGGCATAGATGGTTTAATTAGTGAATTCTTTCAAATCATTAAAAAGAACCTGTTGTCAATCCTTTTTTAGGCTCTTCCAGGAAATTGAAGAAACAGAAGCACTCCCAAATAGTTTCTATGAAACTATATTAAAAGCAGATAGATATATCTCAAATAGAGATATATAGATGGATAACAATGATGATCACAAATTCAAAGATCCTCCACAAAATATTAGCAAATGACATCCAAGCAATCACGAAGGCCATATATCATAACCACATAAAATTATTTCCAGAGGCACAAGTGGCACAAGTGGTAGGGTGTATGCCTACAAGTGAAGCAGTGGCACAAGTGGTAGGGTGTATGCCTTGCATGTGTCTAACCTAGGACAGGCCACTGTTAGATCCCCTGGCATCCCATATGGTCTCTCAAGCCAGGAGCGATTTCTGAGTTCATAGCCAGGAGTAACCCCCTTTCAGAGGTGAAAGAATGGCTTAAAATATCCAAGTCAATCAATATAAAAATCATATGATCATAATAATATATGCAGAGAAAGTATTTGACAAGGTCCAGCAACCATTTATGATAAAAACTCTAAACAAGATAGGAATTGAAAGACCCTTCTTTAATATAGTCAAAGATATTTACCACAACCCCATGGCAAACATTATACTCAATGTGGAACAACTAAAATCTTTCTTCTAAAGTTTGGAATAAGACAAGGTTGTCTATTCTCACCACTTTGGAACACTTCTAAATAGCTTCTATGAAGCCAACATCACCTTGATACCAAAACCAGACAGAAATCCTGCCAAAAAATAAATTTACAGATCAATATTCCTGATGAACACAGATGCAAAGATGTTCAACAAAATCCCGGCAAATAGGATCCAATGCATCATCAAGAAGATCATTCACTATGATCAAGTAGATTTCATCCCAGGAATGCAAGGATGGTATAACATCTGTAAATCTATCAACACAGTACACATCAACAACAACAAGAAAAATAAAAATCACATGATCATATCAATAGACACAGAGAAAGCATGTAATAAGGTCCAACATCCATTCTTGATAAAAACTCTCAGCAAGATGAGAATGAAAGAAACCTATCTCAATATTGTTAAGGTCGTATACCACAAGCCTATGGCAAATATTATCCTCAATGGAGAAAAACTAAAAGCCTTTCCTCTAAATTCTGGTACAAGACTGTCCTCACTCACCACTCCTCTTCAACATAGTACTGGAAGTACTTGCTATAGTGATTAGGCAAGAAAAAGATATCAAGGGCATCCATGTAGGAAAGGAAGAAGTAAAGCTCTCACTGTTTGCAGATGACATGATGCTTTACTTAGAAACCCTAAAGACTCTACCAAAAAGCTTTTAGAAACAATATATTCATATAGCTATGTGGCAGGCTACAAATTTAGCACAAACAAATCAATGGATCAATGGCCTTTTTATACCAATAATGATAGGGAAGAAATTGACATTAAGAAAATAACCCCGATCTTGCCGGCTCTCTCCCGCGCGCGGGAAGAGCCTCAGGAGCTGATGGACCCGCACTTTCGAGGTCCCCGGCTGCACGCACCCCGGGTTCCTCCCTGGGCCCATCCACCGCCACCCTGGGTGCCCCATGCCGAGCAGCACGCCAGGTGCTTTAGGATGCTGCGATGGGCCTTGCCACTGCTCTTCAGGAATAAACCACGCTGGAGACATGGGGCCAAAAAGTCTGACGTCCTGCGCCCAGGAGATGCTGACCTTCCCAGATGTGGCTGTGACCTTCTCTCCAGATGAGTGGCCATACCTGGATGCCTCTCAGAGGAAACTTTACAGAGATTTGATGCTTTAGACCTACAAGCACCTGCAGGCTATAGACTTCAAAGGAAACTTCTCCTGCCTGTACCTGTCTGCCTGTGTTTCTGAATCCCTGAAGATTTCCTCTGAGGCCTAGGGAGTGCACCCCCCAAAAAACTGTCAACTAGAGACAGAGAAGAGCGCAGCCGCTTCGTGGCCGAACACTCTTTCTAACCAATGAACCCCACCACAACGTGCAGGAAAAAAACCACACTACAAGCGTGGCAATGGAAAACCTTGCAGGCAAACACTATCCAAAGAGAATGAAGATGAAAGCTCAGATGACCTAATGAATTCCAACCACCTGATTAATCTCTTAGATAAGGAGTTTAGAGTAGAAATATGGAAGATGTTCGTAGAACTCAAAAAAAGCATAGATTGATCTGAACAGAACACAAAGACAGAAATCAGAAAACTCCAAACTGAAATAATAGATCTGAAAAACACAGTTGCTCATCTGAAAACCTCAATGGATAGCCTCGTCAAATTCCATAGATAGAGATAGAATACTGAAGGCAGCAAGATCAAAAAGGAAAATTAAATTCAAAGAAGGATCCCTAAGACTTACAGCAGACATGTCATAAGAAACTCTCAAGGCCAGAAGACAGTGGTGTGATATTGTGACAAGACTAAATGAAATGAATACCTCACCGAGAATACTGCACCCAGCCCGACTCAGGGACAAAGATTAATACTATGTAGTAATCAAGGAATATGTGCAATAGGAAGAAATCAGACTATTAAACCATATGCACCCAATGAGAGACCAGCAAATTATCTAATATAATTACTGACAAATCTGAAAGAAGTCTATAATAACACAATAATTGTGGGAGACCTCAATACGGCCCTATCAACACTTGATAGGTCAACCAGATTAAAACCCAACAAAAACTTACTAGCCCTGAAAAGAGTTATGGAAGAAAGAGGACTAGTAGATATATACAGGACACTCCATCCCAAAAAACCTGGATACACATTCTTATCCAATGTATATGGGTCATTCTCCAGAATAGACAACATGCTGACATATAAAACATACCTCCATAAAATCAAGAGGATAGAAATCTTGCAGGCTACCTTTGCTGACCACAAGGCTCTGAAATTAGTTGTGAACTATAAAGCCACACAGAAGAAAAACTTTAACAATTGGAAATTAAACACCCTGCTACTGAACAACCAGTGGGTCCGAGATGAGATCAAAAAGGAAATCAAAACTTTCCTGGAAACAAATGATAATGAAGACACAAACTGCCAGAATCTATAAGACACAGCAAAAGCAGTCTTGAGAGGAAAATTTATAGCTCTACAAGCACACATCAGGAAGGAAGAAGAGGCATACCTGAATAACTTAATGATGCAGCTCAAAAAATTAGAAAATGACCAACAAAAGGAACCAAAAATAGGAAGACAGAAGGAAATAACAAAGATGAAAGCAGAACTCAATGAAGTGGAAACCCAAAAAGCAATTCGAAAGATCAACGAAAGCAAAAGTTGGTTCTTTAAAAATATAAGCAAGATTGATAGGCCATTGACAAAACTCACAAAGAAAGAGAGAGAGAGAAATCTGATAACCCGTATTAGAAATGAAAAAAGGGAGATCACAACAGATATTGCAGAGATCCAAAGAGTAATCAGAGACTACTTAGAGAAACTTTATGCTACAAAACATGAGAACCTAGAAGAAATGGAAAAATTCTTGGACATGTATAACCTTCCACATTTAAGTTAGGAGGATGTAGCATATCTAAAACACCGCAATCACTACTAAGGAAATTGAAACTGTAATCAAACATCTGCCCACAAAGAAAAGCCCAGACCCAGATGGATTTCCTAATGAATTTTTTCAAATCTTTCTAGAGGAGCTACTACCAATACTAGCCAAGTTCTTCCATGAAATTGAAAAAACGGGAATACTCCCAAACAGCTTTTATGAAGCAAACAACACCTTGATACCAAAACCAGACAGAGATGCTGCCAAAAAAGAAATTTACAGACCAATATCCCTGATGAATGCTGATGCAAAGATATTCAACAAAATTCTGGCAAATAGGATCCAATGCATCATCAAGATCATACACTACGACCACGTAGGTTTCATCCCAGGAATGCAAGGATGGTTTAACATCCACAAATCTATCAACATCATACACAACATCAACAACAAGAAAAAAAACCACATGATCATATCAATAGACACAGAGAAAGAATTTGGTAAGGTCCAACACCTATTCTTGATCAAAACTCTCAGCAAGATGTGAATGGAAGGAACCTTTCTCAATCTAGTTGAAGCCATCTACCACAAGCCAATAACAAATATTACCCTCAACAGAGAAAAACTAAAAGCCTTTCCTCTAAATTCTGGTACAAGGCAAGACTGTCCGCTCTCACCACTCCTCTTTAACATAGTACTGGAAGTTCTTGCTATAGCGCTCAGGCAAGAAAAAAGATATCAAGGGAATCCAGATAGGAAAGGAAGAAGTCAAGCTCTCATTGTATGCAGACGACATGATAGTCTACTTAGAAAACCCTAAAGACTCTACCATAAAGCTTCTAGAAACAATAAATTCACATAGCAAGTTGGCAGGCTGCAAAATAAACCTACAGAAATCAATGGACTTTTTATACACCAATAATGATAGGGAAGAGATGGAAGTCAGGAAGGCAATCTCATTCACAATAGTGCCACACAAACTCAAATATCTTGGAGTCAACTTGACCAAAGATGTGAAGGACCTATACAAAGAAAACTATAAAGACCTGCTCCAAGAAATAAGAGAGGACACACGGAAATGGAAACACATACCATGCTCATGAATTGGCAGGATTAACATCACTAAAATGGCAATACTCCCCAAAGCATTATACAGATTTAATGCGATCCCCTTAAAAATACCCATGACATTCTTCAAAGAAGTGGATCAAATACTTATGAAGTTCATGTGGAACAATAAACTCCCTTGAATAGCTAAAGCACTCCCAGGGAAAAGGAAAATGGGAGGCATTACTTTCCCCAACTTTAAACTGTACTGCAAAGCAATAGTTATCAAAACAGCATGGTATTGGAATAAAGACAGACCCTCAGATCAGTGGAATAGGCTTGAGTTCTCAGAGAACGTTTCCCAGACATACAATTACCTAATTTTGACAAAGGAGCAAGAAATCCTAAGTGGAGCAGGGAAAATCTCTTGAACAAGTTGTGCTGGCATAACTGGTAAGCCACTTGCAAAAAAGCGAACATAGACCCCCAGTTAACATCATGTATGAAGGTAAAATCTAAATGGATTAAAGACCTTGATATCAGACCAGATACCATAAGGTATATAGAACAACACGTCAGTAAAACACTCCATGACATTGAGACTAAAGGCATCTTCAAGGAGGAAACTGCACTTTTCAAACAAGTAGAAGCAGAGATCAACAGATGGGAATACATTAAACTGAGAAGCTTCTGCACCTCAAAAGAAATAGTGCCCAGGATACAAGTCACCCACCGAGTGGGAGAAACTATTCACCCAACACCCTTCAGATAAGGGGCTAATATCCAAAATATACAGGACACTGACAGAACTTTAGAAGAAAAAAAAGTCTAATCTCATAAAAAAAAAATGGGGAGAAGAAATGAAGACACTTTGATATAAAAGAATTAGAAATGGCCAAAAGGCACATGAGAAAATGCTCCTGGTCACTAATCATCAGGGAGATGCAAATCAAAACAACGATGAGATACCACCTCACACTGCAGAGATTGGCAACATCACAAAGAATGAGAACAATCAGTGCTGGCGGGGATGTGAAGAGAAAGGAACTCTTATCCACTGCTGGTGGGAATGCCATCTAGTCCATCCTCTATGGAAAGCGATATTGAGATTCCTCCAAAATCTGGATATTAATCCTTAAGATTTACAACAGACATGTCACAAGAAACTCTCAAGGTCAGAAAACAGTGGTGTGATATTGTGACAAGACTGAATGAATTAGAGGCTTCACCTAGAATAATGTACCCAGCTCATCTCATGTTCAGGTTTAAAGGAAGGATCCATAGCTTCATGAATAAACAACAGCTCAGAAATTTTACAAATACAAAGCCAGCCTTAGAGGAGAAACTGAAATGCCTATTTTAAGACCAAATAGACCAACAGACACATCAATTTATAAATAAATATGGCATTAACTCATATGACAATCATCTCTCTCAATGTCAATGGATTAAATGGACCAATTATGAGGCACAGAGTGGCAAAATGGATCACAGAGATGACCCCAACCTTCTGCTGCCTACTAGAAACACACCTAAATATTCAGAACATATACATATATATATATATATATATATATATCAAAAAAAAGAAAAGAAAAGATAAGGCCTCCCAATTCTTACCACAGGCTGTGTTCTTTACACTGACTCACTGACTGTATAGAAAGAGGAGGTACAGTAAATGTACCCCATATACACCTCAACCCAGGCCCTTTTCCTGGTTTGTATTGTGAATTGGGGGACAATAAAAAAGAAACTGTGGGGGGCCGGGCGGTGGCGCTGGAGGTAAGGTGCCTGCCTTACCTGCGCTAGCCTAAGGAGACGGACCGCGGTTCGATCCCCCGGCGTCCCATATGGTCCCCCAAGCCAGGAGCGACTTCTGAGCGCATAGCCAGGAGTAACCCCTGAGCGTTACCGGGTGTGGCCCAAAAACCAAAAAAAAAAAAGAAAAAAAAAAAAAAAGAAACTGTGGTACATCTATACAATGAAATACTATACAACTGTTAGGAAAAATTAAGACATGAAATTTTCTTATACCTGTATGGTTATCGAGACTATTAAGCTGAGTAAAATGAATCAGAGTGAGAGATAAACACAGATAGTCTCACTCATCTGTGGGATATAAGAAAAATAAAAGGCAATAAATAATAATACTCATAGACAATGAAAATGAGGACCAGGAATACCAGACCGTGGTAGGAAACTTGCAACAAATAGTGAGGTAGTGAATTTGGGTCAGAGAAGGGAATGCTGTGACAATGATAGTTAGAAATGATATCTCTGAACAAAAATTGGGAGCTAAAAAGTGATAAAACAATATAGATAAATACTCCTTCAGTAAAAGTATTTTAAAACACAATGTCAGAAAGGAAAGAAAACTTAGAGACTGACAGACAGATAGAGGGGGAGAGACAGAGAGAGACAAAAAGTGAAGAAAAACATCTGCCACAGAATTAGGCAGGGGAAAGGGTAAGGTGGAGACCAGTAGAAAAACTGGGTATATTGGTGGCATGAGATGGACACTGGTGCAGGATGTTGTACATTATATAATTAAAACTCAATCAGTAACAACTTTGTAATAGTGAAAAAATACAACAGTATTATGAATAACCATGCATTTATTTAAACAGGATTTTAAATTAAGTATTTTTTAAAATTTAAAAAAATATATCTAGAGATAAAAATTTAGAAAAGTGAGATTCCATTTGACCCTGGAATTTTACTTCTTGTATTTTCTCCAAGAACACAAAAATATTAATTTGAAAGGTCATGTGTACATATATACTACATATTTACACTATTTACACTATATTTACATTAATCAAGAACTGGAAACAAATTAAGCCCTCAATTATTGATGTACTGACAAAGAAATTGTGGTATTATTGTAATACCGTAATACTTCTCAGCTATGAGAAAAGATGTAAATTTGCATATTGTTGCAATTTGGATGGAATTAAAAGGTGCTATATAAAGTGAGTCAGAAAGAAAAAGACAGCAGATTATTTCTCTACAATTGGAATATAAGGAAAAAAATCACAGGAATAGAGACATTGATTTGGAAAAAATATCCTAAGATATTGTCAGCAGAATTGTGATCTGAGATGTTAAGGGTGTAGAATGCATGTGGGAAGAAACAGGGAAAAAACCTTTGGAAAATGGTGGCAGGATCTTTATAGTCTGGTGGTGGGTGTGATATAACGGCACTGTAGTATAAAACAATAATGCTGGTACTGTTGTAAAGCATAAATAAATTATTGAAACACATCCGCTTCCAAACATTTACATATTGTCTCTGGCTGCTTCCCTGCTATAGGAACAAACTAGAACATTGTAATCCAAACCAGCAGAACTTATAAATGTAAAACATTTGCAATCACAGTCCTAAAAGAAAATATTTGCAATTTATGCAGCATGCAGAGCTGACTATTTAAAAAAAATTTGCCTTCTTGCAAATTCCTAGAAGATGCTCTGTAGTGTTGGAAGTTGACAGAGTGGTTTGAAGCTTGCATTTCAGTTCTCCCTAGAACATATAACTTGCTTGTGTTTCCTTTCTTGCTATTTTTCCACTCTGGAGAAAGTCTGTGTTCTTTTTTGAACACACACACTTCTATCTCTTTTTTCCCCCACCCATCTTAAACACATTTTAATAAAAACTATTTTGTTTTAAAATAAGAAGTTTTAGATATTTATAGGATTTGAAAGTCTGTACCAGGCCTAAGTCATAGCACAGTGGTAGGGTGTTTGCCTTGTATGCAGATGACCTGGGATGGACCGGGTTCTATCTCCGATATCCCATATGATCCCCTGATTCTGCCAGGAGTGATTTCTGAGTGCAGAGCCAGGAGTAATTTCTCAGAGCCACCAGGTGTGATCCCCAAAAAACTATAAAACAAACAAACAAACAAAAAAATAAAAGCCTTGTACCAAGTGATTCAATACAAATCTTTCAACCACTATATATCACATTAGAAATGAAAATAATCACATTATTAAAGTTTTAACTAACATATGATAAAATATTCACGTTTGGAATATGCAGATGATGTTTTAATAAAGGTATAGAGCTATGAAACTACCACCATATGCAAATTAAAATATATCTGCCACTCCCAGATGATTTATCAGACCTCACCCAGATAAGACTCTCTCATTTAAGTAAATCACAAGAAATATCACAATCATAACTTGTATATAACTTTAATTTTTTGTAGAATGTTTTGTAGTCTCATGACATTTGTCTTGTACATCTTAAGTCACATTTACCTCAATTACCATATGTACCATCTTCTATGTAGTTGTTCATGCCATAAGCAAATAAATACACCACTTTTTACTTCCAATATGATATTTTTATTATTTTATTATATATTATAATTCCAATAAAATACTGAGTACACAATAAAGGATATACATAATAAATGGTTATATTTATTTGTTTCTGAAATATAGTTGATTAAGTTTCATGGTGTCAAATCATACTATAAGTAATTTAGACATTCACATTTGGATCTCCACCTAGTTCTTATATTATTTATTGTTCTTATATATAATAAACTTTCAACATATCAAAGAACCATGACAAGGCACACATAGTGAAAAGTCATCCCTGAAGAATAATCAATAACCAATTTTCAGAAGTAAGATCAAATTTTACATTATATATAAAGTTTTAAATTAATTAAAAACATTATTGTGTAAGAAATAAGATTCTTTTTTCAAACCACACATTTGAAAAATGTGGAGAGAAAAGGTTAAAGAATGACAAATAGAATAAAGAACTGTTGATTTCTTGAAAATATCCTAGAACACTGTTTATAAATTGAAGTCGCTGAAGCCATTGTGTATTTGTAAAATAAAGATAAGTTGAAATTTTTTAATTAATTACAGTTTCAAAACATTTTAATATGAAGGCACAGTAATTTACATAGTGATTTAAGATTAATTTCAGGTGCATATTATTTCTACACCAGTCCTATCATTAGTATCAACTTTCCTCCACTAGTGTTCTCAAGTTTTCTCCTCACCTTCCTAGTTTGCTTCCTTGACAGATACAGTTTTAAACTTGAAGTGAAATACATAATTTCCTCATTACCTGCAGTTGCATAGTATTTTACTGTGTATAGATACACATACTTTCATAGTCTGTTAATCATTTGTTTAGCACCAAGGTTGATTCCAGATGTTGGCTATTGTTCTGAATGCTACAATGAATAGCAGTGTTCGTATGTCCTTTATTTGTTTTGGTAGGAACCAAAAGAGGAACTGCTTTATTAGTTCCATTTTTTAATTTTCTGAGAAATAACCATAAAGGTCAATACAGGTAACATCTATGCCAACAGTGGTTCATAGATTATTTCCAGATGTTTTGATGTGTGCTGTTCTTACTGGTGTCAGATGATAGCTTATTGTGCGGATTTGTACTTGCTTGTTAATTAGTGATGATGAGTATTTTCTCATGTGTCTTTGGCTCACATATCTGTCCTTAAAAAAGTGTCCATTTTCTCTCATAGCTGGATATATTTTGTAGATATTTGCTGGTGGTGTTGATGATTGTTCTTTTTAATTGGATATAAATCATTTAACTGCTTTGTTGAGTACAAATATTTCTTATCAATTGGTTTCGAGTTTTATCTGTGTGTCTTTAGCTGCACAGGTAGCGTGGATTTTTTAATACTTTTTTTTGCTTTAGTTTTTTTTTGGGGGGGGCACACCCAGTGAAGCTCAGGGGTTACTCCTGAATATGCACTCAGAAATCTCCCCTGGCTTGGGGGACCATATGGGATGCCAGGGATCAAACCAAGGACCATCCTAAGTCAGATTTGTGCAAGGCAAAGGCCCTAAAGCTGTGTGAGCTATCGCTCCAGCCCCACAAGTAGGGTTTTGTTTGATGTAGTGGCATGTCCTTATTTTTTGTTTCTGTTGCTTTTAGCAATGGAGCTAGATCTTTAAACACACATTTGAAGATCAAATATTTACTAAGCAATATTCCTATATTTTCCCCAGTGTATTTTGTGTGTTCTGGTGTAATCTCAAGGTATTTGATTCACTTTGATTTGATCTTTGTTTTGGATATGAATGAGATTCAGAGATAGTTTCATGTTTTTCATATGTAGCTATTTTGTTTTCCCAACAGCATTTTTTAAAGAGCATATTATTACTTAACTTCACATACCTAAAAAGAGAAGCACAAATTAGGTTTTTTTGTTTTTGTTATTTTGTTGTGTGTTGTTTTTTTTTCCTGTGGGTTTTTTTTTGTGCTTTGTTTTGTTTTTATTTCAGGACCATGGTTATTGTGTGGTTGTTGTCTTTATTGCTGTGGTGATTTTCCAGTTTTTTGTTTTATTTTTTTTAAAGTTTTTATTTTAGTATTGTTATTTTTTTCTTTTTCCCTTTCTTCTCTTAAATTGAAATTTATAGTGTCTAGAAGGACTCCTCCCAGTTTTTGCTTATTTGATTTTTGCCCCATTTTATTTATTTTTATTTATTTCAAAGAGAACCATATAATTTGAACCATCTTGTTCCACCTCACTAATTGAGGGGGAAATAATGGAGGTACCAAGACCAAACAGTTGTATGAACAATTAGTGGAAATAAAAAAATGATCACACTTACACACCAAATCCAAAGCCAATGACAACAGAATCAATACCCAATCTACAACATGCTAGATACAGAGGGGACCACTTATATAGCAGCCTGGGGAGTAAAGGAGGGGGATATGGGATGCATGCTGGGAACAGGGCTGGAGGGAGGACAACATTGGTGGTGGGAATGCCCCTGATTCAATGTCGCTATGTACCTTAAATATTACTGTGAGGGGCCGGGCGGTGGCGCTCGAGGTAAGGTGCCTGCCTTACCTGCGCTAGCCTAGGAGATGGACCGCGGTTCGATCCCCCGGCGTCCCATATGGTCCCCCAAGCCAGGAGCGACTTCTGAGCGCATAGCCAGGAGTAACCCCTGAGCGTCACCGGGTGTGGCCCAAAAACCAAAAAAAAAAAAAAAAAAAAAAAATATTACTGTGAAAGATTTGTAGTCCACTTTGGTCAAAATAAAATTAAAACAAATTAGTATTTAATTATAGCTAGAATATTTGTGAATTTGTGAGACATTGGGTAGTAACTTAAGCTCTGAGTTCACTTTCTTCTTTATTAAAGGACCGTTGACAACCTTTTTTGATGGTACTGTGACACAGATTTAGTAGTTTATGTAGTGATTTAGTAATGATATGTAGTTAAAAATTATTAGAACTATGCTTGAGGTCTTGTTTTTTGACTCCACTACACATATGCCATCTTTAAATTGGTCTTGACATCTCTTAAGCAGGTGCACTAAGAAATCAACTTAGAAATTGTTGCCTATAAATGAAGGTTGAGTAAGACTAGATTCTTTATGATATGTTAGTGAATGAGCAAAAGAATCAAATGAATCTATGCTTAAGGATATATTGAAAAAGTACTATGGTTCCCAATAAAGAAACTCATCCAATAGTCATAGCATGCGTGTCTCCTAAACACATAATAAAGTGAAAATGTTAAAGTGGAAATAAAAAACCCAGACTTAATATTAAAGTTTTCTTTTTCCCTTGAGATCTAAAATATATGCTATATTTTCTAACTATGTCTTGGCATTCACACAGTTCAAATTTATTTTCAGTGTTTTAGACAGAGTACTTAATCTTAATTTTTTTTCTTTATAATTGAAGCAGAGTTGACTGGGCTTGCATCTAATAAGAATATGATTAGGGTTAAAGATGTGTCATAATGGAAAAACTCAAATTATATCATCTTTTAAAAGCTTTATTAAGTTTGTTCAACCTATGTTTTTATTGCTATTATCAGCATTATCAATGTTCTGTTTTTCTACTCATTTTGGCAAAATAATGAGGGCAAAGAGCAAAAAATTGTTAAATAATTACATAAATGCTGCTTTTACAGACAAAGATGGCATGACTGCCCAAACAGAACTCTTGGCTGTCAAGCAGTGCCACCACACATTAGTGCAAAATGTTCGTTGATCTGCTGATGTATGAAAGTCTGGATTTGGCATATAAAAGGCACTTTGGAGTGTCGATGTATAATGCATGAAAGCGTTGGCTGAAAAGATGAGAGTCAGGGACAGCCTTATGTATATGAACAAAGAAAAGAAACATATATAGTCAACCATAACTGACTGTCTGAGAAGTGTATAGAAGACTTCTGAGTGAAGAAGACTTTAAGTTTAGTCCTTTGAAACGAATGAACTTGGATCAAACTGCAGATCAGGCTTGCAGTGTAAACATTCACCCATCTTGGAACTGTAAAAGACATGGTATGTTGGGGGAAGGATGAGTGAAGTACTTGGAAAGTTGGAAGAGGCAGCGGGAAGGTAATTTAGGAGCAGAGTTTAAAGAGCCCTGCATGCTCTTTATAGATCTTTATAGCTCTGAAAATGAATTGAAATGTAGATGTTTTGAAACTAATATAGATATTGTTCTTAAGAACAACACAAGTCTCCATTTCTCAGAGGCAATACTTGACTGTAATAGATTATCTGTTACCATCATCATATAGAGTTTCTGCTCTCCATCTTCTTTCTTCCCCTGGGCAGGCTTCACTCATGAAAAAGCCCTGTTTGTTACCAGGAGGTATTTGAAATCAGAAGTTCTAAATATGATGGGGGTCATCAGAGGCTTGCAAGAAGGAAAGCTTTGTGTAAGTTGTTTTCAGTGTTTAGTGTGGAACAAATGGTTGGGTACTTGAGTATTCACGACTCTCTAATTTTATGCTATTTTTCACATTACTATTAAAATCACCTTATAAAATACGTAATTAATAAAGCTCTTTATCATAAAGGCTCAAGTCTAATCCGTATCATTGCCAAACTTGGAAAAATCTCTTTACTTTGTTAAGAATAACAGCCCAGTCCTGCCAAAATGAAAGCCATTTCTCAGATAATACTCCATGAGATAGAAAATATAACACCTTGGAAAACCTTAGCTAAGCTTTTTAAAGTGCAATGTAGAATCTGACACATCATAATGAAGTAAAACAACTACTTGATCTCCCAGAGAGACAGTGCATTTGGCATTGGTGTTACAGGAGGTTCAGGGTTGCCTTATGTTGAGAGGATTTCTCCAGAGCTAGATTGTTAGCTAATCCAGGGATTGTTAAAAAGAAACAAAGGAATAATTTCTCCTGCCATTCTAACTCCATTCCCATCTAAAGTCACGAATAAACAACCATACCAGACTGGTGAAAAAATGGGTTATTTCAGTGCAGCAACTGCTCAGGTGGTCCTATTAAAGGTTACTGTAAAGTCCAATACCAATACTAAAAAAATTCAACTATATACTACTACCATGGAGATAATTATCAATTTCTTCGGGGCTTGACCTTTGTACTTTAATGTGCATTTGATTTATTCCCATGCCTTCTCTAAATGGCCTACTGTGTACGTGACATTCAACTTTGTGTTATTTACCATCTCATCCTGGTTCACCACCAGCATGGAGGCTCTAGCTATATAATGGCCCTGTGCATTCCCTTGATCTCAATGAGGGGCTTTCTTGGAAATTGAAGGAGGAAGATGCTGGAAGTGACTATGGCAGATTTCCATTCTCCAAATTCTCCTTTACTTTCTAAGTGGTGACTTTCTTGCTAGTGATTTCAAGCTACAGCAATATTTACCTTTTGCTGTGCTCACCTAAGCCCACCTATCCTTCGTATTCAGGCAGCAGCTCCACAAACTTCCTTGAAAGAAAAAGAGCTGGGATTTCTGAATGCCAAGACTTATGGACCAGCAAGCCCACCTCTTCCTATTTAATGTGCTATTCCATGATCTTCTGTTTGTTCCAAGAGTTTCTGGACTTTGATTTTAGTCAAGAGGTGTTCCATGTTGTCCTTGGTGTTGGGCTTTCGGATGGGTGTAGAAAGAATGACACTGTATAGCTTTCAGCCTTCTTCCCATACTCGGAGTTCTGGCCAATGCTGGGCCACGTTTCCTCCATGCCAGTGAAGAAAGTGTGTAGGAATGCAATGCTGTCGTTCTCGACTTTGATGGCACCCTTGTTCTGTGCCAGCTGATCAGTCTTTAGGTTCCTCCAGGTGGGTCCTTCATTCTGCAGCACATAGGCAAGCGAGTACTCCTGGTGAGCAGCCAGAAAGGTCTGCCAGTCTTACCAGAGTGAGGGAGCTCTGTCCTCAAGGGAAAGCAGTTGGCGACCACAGTCTTAGTTTGCAATTTTATTGATATCTTGATTTGAGTTGTTGATTCATTCTATTGCATGTGTATTCCCCCACTTTTTCTAGAGGGTTACTACACCTCGTAGTACCCAGGGTAGACTCCTAACTGACTCTATGAAGTGCTGGAAATTGAACCGTGATGGGCAAGAGTGAGATATGCACTTATTAGCAAAGATTAATTAGTAATATATTTACTGTATTGTCTTTCTGTTTTGTAAACTTTATGTAATCTTTCTTCTGTATAGCCTGTTTCTTTGATTATATGACATCCTTTTGAAATAGAATGTAATATAGGACCCTTTCTAAACAGTAACTCAAATTTGCTTACAGTAATTAAATTAAAATTTGTTACAATTTTGATTTAAATGTATTGTTCTTTTCATTGTTTCCGTTGTTAACTCATTTTTGAAAGTGTATTTTTAAAATATTCATATTGATTCTAATTTTCATTTGTTAATGATTTCTAATTTAGTAACACTGTGATTAGCAGCATGTCTGTTTACTCTCAATCATTTTAAATTTTTTAGTGAATGCCATAGTCATTTTATAACCTACACATTGCTAATATTAGCAACATATTTACACCCTTTTCAATTATATTTTTTATACCATTTAATATGTGCCATCCTAAATAACATGATTTGGATAACAACTTTTGAGAGTATATATTTTCTAAACCAGAAGGTTATCATTTCTTTCATAAAAATTAAATCACTGAATTCACAGAACTCATCATTCATAGCTATTTTCCCCATCACAATGAATGTATCATTCCATTAAGTATCAATTTATCCCATACTTTTGAAAAATTATTTGAACTTTATGTCTCTTAATTTTTTTCTTTTTTTCTTTAGTGTTTTATAGTTTAATGCTGATGAATCTAAGTGAGAATTGATTTTCATATATTCAATTGAGGTTCGGGATGTTTGGAAATAAGTAGATGTCTTCTGTTTCAAATAATGCTCAGAATTTTCAACATTAATTTTTGTTTTTACAGTACTGAGAATCAAATTCTAGGGACTCTCACTTGCAAGTCATGTTACCACAAAGTTACATTGTCCTTTAAATATGAACTTTAGTTTTACTTTAGTTTTTCTTCCTGTATACAGGTTTTCATAAATTCAGGTTTTTTACTGGAATTTTTTAGAACACAAGTGTGTAAAGAGACTTTGGTTATTGAACTCTGTAACTTTGCCTTCATTAGAAGATTAGACATGCATTTTCTGATTTAGAGGTTTATTATACTTAAAATTTTTTAAAAATAATCTTGACTTATTTATTTTGTGTTTCCTATTTTAATATAGTGTCTATATTTTTAAATTTACAATTTATTTATACTTACTTTAGATATGTCTGCTTTGTCTCATTCCTAGGGACTCCGCTCATTTTCTTTCATAACCTATCATTCTTCTACTAAAATTTAAATATTTATTTTATTACTATGTATTTATTTAATATCATATTAACAATTCCATTTCTCCTATTTTGGGGCTTGTTATCTTGATAGGTTTTGGGGGGCAGATGGATTATATAAGTTTAGATTAATTTTATAAATATCTCATTAGTGAAAAATATTTTAATCCAGAATGAAAATATGTGAGTAAGAGAAAATTTCCATTTGTCTGTGTTACATTTGTTTGCTCTTTAATTTGGGATCAATGATATAATATTAATTTTTAGTTTGGGTTTTTTTAAGAATAAAGTATGTGAATTTAGGCTAAATATTCTTGTGAAAATTAACTTTTGCTTAAAAATCCCAGGAGAATAGTTTTAATTTCATTTTTGTTATGAAGAAGGAACCTCTGGAGTCACAGCTAATTTTTTTTTAATTCCTTATTCTGAATAGGCCTTGATCTTTGCCTCTTGTCCCTTGAGTTTTGAAAGGCCAAGAAGAAGGAAATGTTGCTTAGTCCCTCAGGATAAAATCCATCTTCAGCAATTCTCTTAACATTTAGTTTTTCTCTTTATTTAGATTTTGAATAAAATATTCTTTGTTTTTTTGTGAATTGATTTGATAATACCCAAGCTAACAATTTTAGCAAATCTTAAGTGAAAGGGTGGATGTGCCATATTCCCCAAAATAGAAGACTTATTAATTACTTTTTGACTGGCAATAGTGATTTAAAATTTGAGGTGAAAGAAGTCACCATTGGCTTTTAGAGATTTTCTTATTAAATCGAGATTAGCCAGGATTAGTGACGGTGAAGGGGCAGAAGCCATAGCACAGTGGGTAGGGTGTTTGCCTTGCATTTGGTTCACCCAGGACGGACCCAGGACCAACCTGGATTTGATTCCTGTCATCCCAGATGGTCCCTGACCCTGCCAGGAGGAGGAATTTCTGAGTGCAGAGTGAGAGTTACACCTGAGCACCACAATAATAATAATAATAATAATAATAATAATAATAATAATAATAATAATAATAATAACAACAGCAACAACAACAATAATAAAATAAAGTGACTTTCGAGAGTAGATGAAGGTTCTTTTTAAGGATGTGAAGAGTTTCATTGTGCCAAATGTGTGTCCTGGATAAACTCATTTAAATATAGGGCACAATTAAATTTGAGTTCAGATATTGGAATTTTTAATGCTATGTTCTAAACAGTTTATTTCATCAAGTTATCTTCCCTTCCAAATATCTAATGTGATATGAAATGGTAGAGTACATTAGGTATGTATGTATGTATTTATATTGTTTTTTTTTGGGGGGGTCACAATCGACGGTGCTTATAACCAGGGATTACTCCTGGACTATGCACTCAGAAATCGCTTCTGACAGTCTAGGGGAGCATATGGATGCCGGGATTCGAACCACCATCCATCCTGGATTGGCTGCGTGCAAGGCAAACTCTATTACTGTGCTATATCTCTGGCCCCTAATGTATTTATTTTTTAATTTATTTTTGAAGAGGGTATTTTGTACCCAGTGTTGCTGGCTATGTGTCATGGTGTGACTCAGCAGATCATATGTGATCTGAGAGACCTGTGCTATATCTCTGAATGGAGGCTATGAACAATAAATCCTTTATTAGAACTAAAAGCTTTAGGGAAGCAATTTGGAAACTTCAGTGTGCAATACTTACCACCAATACACACTTAATAAATTATAGATTCTGATTTAGTAGGGTTGAGATACAACATAATATTCTTCATTTTTTAAAAAATGTTATTGAGACCATTGTGAATTACAAGTTTCATAGTTTGTTTTTAGGCATACAGTGACAGTGAAATAGGGTTATTGCCACCACCAATGTTGACCTCCCTCCACCAATTGTCACAAGGTGCATTCTATACCTCCATTTTAGCCCCCCTGGTTTACTAGTGTAGCAGCTCCATTTTAAGTTTAGATTGTTATGCTTTGGGTCTCTTGATTCTATTGTCATTGATTTTTGGCTTGGGCATTTAGTTCTGACTTTTTTTCTCCACAAATCACATAAGACCACTTGGCCCTTGGGTCCCACGATTCTGCATTTTTAATGTGGAAAAGTTCTGCTCAAAATTTCAACATAGTATTCCCTTCATATAAGAGATATTTAAGACAATAATCTCTTTTCAGTAGACAAGAAATTTCTATTTATTTCCCTGGAAAACTTTCTGGCAAAAATATTTTTCTCAGAGTTTGAACTTTTCTGTAATCTAATGTTTATAAATATTACTAATATGACTTTTTTCTTTTTCTTAATTCTAATTGTTAGTCTCTTCTAAGCCATTTTCAAAATGCCATCTCATCATCTCAGTAAAAGACTGAGGTAATAGACCAACTGTTATTCTTTTTCCCATTGTACATAGAAATACATATTTCACCATGCTTTACAGATACCTAAATAAATATGTTTCTTATATGTTGTGGTGTCAGAACTAATAGAAATCACTAAGTGAGGAATAATTTTAGATAAACAATTATTTTGTTTTTTTATATTTTTGGTTTTTGGTCTGCACCAGTGATGCTCAGGGGTTACTCCTGGCTAGGTACTCCAAAGATGCTCCTGGCTTTGGGGACCATATGCGAAGCAAGGGGATGGAACTAAGATCCCTCCTAGGTTAGCGCATGCAAGGCAGACACGCTAGTGCTGTGCCACCACTCTGGCCCCACGATAAATAATTTTTAAATAGGAAACAGCCTGTTTGTGAGTATATGTGTGCTTTATACTTGAATCAGGACCTGGATGGAATTAAGAAAAGGGATCGTTTAGTGCAGTCACAGAAATAATTACACTGAGAACTATCATAACAAAATGTGACTGAATGAGGGAAGTGGAAAGCCTGTCTAGAGTACAGGCCTGTGTGGGGTGGGGAGGAAGGACACTTGGGATATTGGTCATGGGAATGTTGCACTGGAGAAGGATATATATATATATATATATGTATATATATATAATATATATTAAAAAATCAAAAAAAGAAAAGAAAAGAAAAGATAAGGCCTCCCAATTCTTACCACAGGCTGTGTTCTTTACACGGACTGTATAGAAAGAGGAGGTCAGTAAATGCACCCCATATACACCTCAATCCAGGCCTTTTGCCTGGTCTGTATTGTGAATTGGGGGACAAAAAAAAAAAAAGAAAAGGTAGCTTCTGTTTTATTTGTTGCTTTCAATGGAGTTTTAAACCTGCTGAATTTTTCACATGAACTACATATCCTCTGACTGGCAAAACAGTTAAGTAACAGAGAGAATGTCAGAGATCCAATAGGATAATATCTATATATATTCACTGTGCTTTCTCTCCTAATTTGGCCAATCCCAGATTTCTTTTACAAATCAGATAAAATGCTTGATATTAGTGTAAATAGGGAGAAAGTTTTTACCAGTTTTGTTAGAAGTTAGTAACATTCTCTTCCTCCTTTGGAAAACCTGTTCTTAGTTTTTTTACTATGAGTACACTATTCAAATCAATGAGTAGTTTAAGTTGTACAAAATGAAAATAATATCACTAATAAGTGTGAGTTCTCTGTCACTATTTAATTTGGATGCTTTTTAATTATGTGTGAAGTTTTGTTAATTTAAATTGCCTTTTCTACCAGGGTTGTTCCATATTGCCCATTGTTTAACATTATTTAAAATTACGCTTAATTTTTTCCTAGAATTTTTATGAAAATAAATGCAGATCACAAAATATATAAAAAGCAACAATGGAAGAAACATACTCCTTTCATTAAATGTCATAGCTTGGGAATGTGAATGGCTATATATCATTAATGGCTTTTGTGGTGTAGCTGTAATTATTATTTATATATTAGCTGCCGTATCTGTTCTTATAGAAAAAGGAATTAGATAGTATTAAATTAAATGTTTTAAAGCATTCAAGTATACCAAAAATGTTGCCTCAAAAACGTGTTAAAAGGATGTAACAATCCTGCATGTGATTTTAATTAATGTCCAAGTAACTAAAAATGTATTTAGTTCATAAAGAAAACATATTGACATCTAATTATGGATCATAGAATTTGGTGCAGCGAAACTGTAGTGCATCTGTTCAGTGAAAACATAATCATGGAGAATACTAAATGGCACAATATATAATAAAAAATTGAAATAATGCAAAATAGAACCATTAAAAATCACAGTGTGAAACCAAATAGAGTTGGAATCTAACAAGATAGTCTGGTTGTTCTAGGTTTATTGATAACAGAGATTTTTTTAAATTTATATAAAACTTATGCTAATTTTAATGGTAGTATATCAGATTGTCCCTATTTTCTCCTTTAATGAAAATTAAAATTTAAAGTAGAAGGGGGATGCTAGTGCCAATGGCCCACTTTCATATTTTTAGATTCATCATATATGTATAGATTGAAAAAGTTTATCTTGGATAAATTTGTTCTCTTTGATGATGGTAAAGTCTAGCAAACATAAAGAATGTGTTTTAGATATCATTGGCTATTTCTATTTTTTAACACTTACTGATATAATACAAGCTCTTATACTCAAATAGAATTGTCAGTAACATCCTAAGTAGACTGCTGATTGAATCACTCTATTCATGGTGACCCCAACTTTCCTGGTCATTTTCTTTGCAATCTATCTGTACCTTTCATAAGTGATTCTCAGATTTGAGCTTATATTCAAACCACCTGAAGGACATATTAAAGCATAGATTTGGACTTCATCCCAGAGTTGATCTGGGACAAAACATTGGAATTTACATTTCTAGTCATTCCTAAGTGATTCGATGCTATGTATTCTAAAGCACAATTTGAGAACAACTATCTCAGAAGTCCAATTTAGCATCTTTGCATAAGAACAAAATTTGTGAAAGGTTGACATTTTTCCTTTGATCATACCCAGTTACTGTTTAGGGGATATTCTTGTCTCTATACTTTTGGTGGTAGTTGGGGGACCATAAGGGGTGCCAGATGCAAGGTAAGCATCTTATCTCCTTTGCTATTGCTCTCATCTCTTAAAGGTTAGTTGTATGGAAAGGGTCTGACTCTTAACTGGTGTTTGCTCTCGTAAAAGAACTATGGATGCAATGTTCTCACTGTTTGTCTCACACTCTATAGGAAAAAACAAAAAACCAAAAACAAAGATATCTGTTTAATAGAGAGCATAGAACTTAATCTGCATACTTTTATCTATTGTGCATTTGTGAGTAAGCTCTTTTGGTGACTCACCTATCTACTTCTCAAATGTCTATTTTAGCTAACCTATTTAAAGAGGGTATCTGAAACCTTAAAGGGAGTTATCAGTCTTTTGGTAGCTCTTTTTTGTTTCTTTTTTTTTTTTTTTTTTTTTTGGTTTTGGTTTTTGGGTCACACCCGGCGTTGCTCAGGGGTTACTCCTGGCTGTCTACTCAGAAATAGCTCCTGGCAGGCACAGGGGACCATATGGGACACCGGGATTCGAACCAACCACCTTTGGTCCTGGATCGGCTGCTTGCAAAGCAAACGCCGCTGTGCTATCTCTCCGGGCCCTCTTTTATGTTTCTTAATATATATTTTTATTTTGTTCTGTATGATGTCCAGACTCTGAAGAACATAGAGAGGTATAGATAGGTACAATCCTTTGCACTATAACATTTTAAAGCCCACTATTATCTTAGCAGTCCTGTTTGTATTTCCACTTTTTTTTCTCAAAGGGGTTGCAGGGTGTCACATCAAGAAGTGTACAATGACTATTCCCAGCTCTGTGCTCAGGTGATGCTCCTAGGTAGTGCTCAGTGGACTGACTGTGCAGAATTAGGGATCAAACCTGTACTTTAGCCATCTCTCAAGCCCTGTGCTTCCATTTACATAAATTTGATCCTGGCCATTCAATATAAAAACCTGTTATCTACCAGAATTGAGAGATCCCTGAGTGCAGAGTCAGAAGTAACCTCCCCCAAACAATTGGGAGTTGCCCCAAAACAAACAATAACAACATCATCATCATCATCATCAACAACAACAAGAAAGCCCCAATCAGTATACTTGGACTCTGTACTTATGGTCTTTTAAATCCACTTTAAACAAAACAAGGTGTTTAGGGATTACTGTCACAAATCTGTTTTGCTTGTTTGTTTTGAGATTTCTTTTTTCTTTATTCTGAGCTCTTCAGGACTTAATCCTGGCTCTAGAGTCACTCCTTGAAGTGCTGGGGGTTGAGGCAAGGATTATTTGCCATGACAATAATTTGGAATCCAGGGGATCAAACCTAGGTCAGCTGTGTGCAAGAAAAATACATTCTAGGCAGTAATATCTCTTGGCCGATGTTGTAGGCAAAAAAGGTATGTGGGCCTTTGTAATACACTTTTAGAGATATTAAAACTTAAGAAATCACTTAAACCTCAAGCCACCCAAAGGCATGAAGACCACATCTTCTGATATGCATATCATGAGCTCTTTAGAGAAGAGAAACTAAAACACCACTCAGAAGCAGAAATACAAGGCCCCTCCCAGTTTTGGGTGTGTCCCTTACAAACAGATAAACCACAGAAAAATGGAATGGTTATGATGAAATTATGAAAAGACAATGACAGTGCAAAGAATGAGATCATGAAAAGATCATCAACAGGGCAAAGCTTTCCTATGACAATGTCCAGATTAACTTTTATATATGCAATATTTTGTAGCATTGTATAAAATTTTCCCCTGAAAACCATACTAGACTTGCTCTTTGAGCCTGTGTTCTCCTTTGAACATAAATATCTCTTGCTTGTCTCTGTGTCTCTTTTCTTGCATCTTTTTCCCACTCTGAAGAAACCAATAATCACTCATATATGATCACATATGAGTGAACATATATACATACATATACATATATATACATACATATACATATATATACACACACATATATATATGTATATATTATTGATGACTGTAGCACAAGGAGATCCTGGAAAGAATAGACTTCTGCCATTCATGTCCAGTGGCATGGCCTCCCAATAGGTAGATGTAAGAGTCTCTCACTCATATAATCTTCCCTGAGACTCACTGGCAGTAAGGAATACTAACAGTGACATAGGAAAGTAGTACCTTGAGACTACAAACAGAACCATGGTAAAACAACACAAAATCCTACATGACTTGGTTAGTAAAGTTTGCATATCAATCAGTACTAATAGCCTATAAAATCTCTCTGAAACTAAGTTCAGAGTGGAAATGCTTAGACTATTCTATGAGTTCAAAGAAATAATGTAATGTACTACCAATAAAACAAAGGAGGATATGAGAGTAAAAATAAGAAAAATCTAAACAGAAATGTTGTAATTGAAAAACATTGTAAGCAAAATGAATAATTTATTGAAAGACTCACTAGCAGAGAGCAGTGGCTGCTGAGGACAGAATCTGTGAGGTTTTTTGGGAGGGGGTTTGGGTTTTTGGGTCACGCCCAGCAGTGCTCAGGGGTTAATCCTGGTTCTACACTAAGAAATCGCTCCTGGTAGGCTCGTGGGACCATAGGGGATGCCAGGATTCCAACCACTTTCCTTCTGCATGCAAGGCAAATGCCCTACCTCCATACTATCTCTCTGGCTAGAATCTGTGAGCTTTAAAGTGAATGCAGAATACCTCCTGACAACTACAGAAGACAAAAAGAAATCCTCAAAATTAATGAACAGAAGATGGAAAAAATTTTCAAGATAAACCAACAGATGACAATAGAATTTTTGGATAAATTTAACAGAATCAGTATAAGAACCATTGGGATACCAGAGAGCCAGAAAGAAAAGCCCAGAAAGAAGCAAAAGTCAAAGACATCATTGTTTAGAAGTTCCCAAAGCTGAAGAGTGCATGCACCAACATTCTGTATGCCTGAAGAGTATCAGAAAAAAAGCCCAAATAAAAATACCCACAGGTATATCCTAGTTACTATGATAAAAACCATAGGTAAATATAGAATGATGAAAGAAGCAAAATAAATAATGGATATTTTCAGAAATTCTATCAAACACAACCTTCCAGGCCTGATGGCAGTGATGGGAGATATTGAAAAAAAATCAATAAATTGAAAGTCTCATCAAATATATCTCACTCAGGGGCTGGTGGGGTGGCGGTAGAGGTAAGATGTCTGCCTTGCAAGCGCTAGCCAAGGAAGGACCACGGTTCGATCCCCCAGTGTCCCATATGGTCCCCCCAAGCCAGAGGCAATTTCTGAGTGCTTAGCCAGTAGTAACCCCTGAGCACCAAACGGGTGTGGCCTGAAAAAACAAAACAAAACAAAACAAATCTCACTCAGCCAGACTTTCATTCAAGTTTGAAAGAAGGATACCCTGCTTCACTCATAAATAATAGCTCAGGAAGTTTATAAACTCAAAACCAACATTAAAAATTAAATTTAATGTAAGATAAACCCTATATTGACCAAATTTCTACAAAAATGATTGCACAAAATTTCATGACAATCCTTTATATCAATGTCAATGAATAAATTCACCAATTAGCTGACATGGGAAGCAGAATGGATAACAAAATTTACTTCAACATCCTGCTGCACAAAATAAACACTTTGAATAGCTAGAGCAAACATAGACTCAAAGTCAAAAGTTGGAAGAAAATTATTCAAGCAAACAATTCCCCTAAAAACATAAGTTGGCAGTACTAGTATCAGATGATATAGATTTTACACTCATAAAAGTTATAAGAAAGAGAGGGTAATTTTTTCTTTTTTTATTTAAACATCTTGATTACAAACATGATTGTGATTAGGTTTCAGTCATGTAAAGAACACCCCCTTCACCAGTGCAACATTCCCACCACCAATGTCTCAAATCTCCCTCCATCCCATTCAACCCCCACCTGTACTCCAGATATGCTTTCCAGTTCCCTCATTCATTCACATGATTATGGTAGTTCTCAGTGTAGTTATTTCTATAACTGCACTCACCACTCTTTGTGGTGAGCTTCATGAAGTGAGCTGGAAGTTCCAGCCCTCCTCTCATTGTCTCTAAGGATTGTTGCAAAAATGACTTTTATTTTTCTTAAAACCCATAGATGAGTGAGACTATTCTGCGTCTCTCTTTTTCCCTCTGACTTATTTAACTCAGCCTGATAGACTCCTTGTACATCCATGTATAGGAAAATTTCATGACTTCATTTCTCCTGACTGCTGCATAATATTCCATTTGTATATGTACCACAGTTTCTTTAGCCACTCGTCTGTTGAAGGGCATCTTGGTTGTTTCCAGAGCCTGGCTATTGTGAATAGTGCTGCAATAAATATAGGTGTGAGGAAGGGGTTTTGTATTGTATTCTTGTGTTACTAGTGTATATCCCTAGGAGTAAAATAGCTGGATCGAATGGGAGCTCAATTTCCAGTTTTTGGAGGAATCTCCATATCGCTTTCCATAGAGGTTGGACTAGACAGCATTCCCACCAGCAGTGGATAAGAGTTCTTTTCTCTCCACATCCCCGCCAGCACTGATTGTTCTCATTCTTTGTGATGTGTGCCAATCTCTGTGGTGTGAGATGGTATCTCATTGTTGTTTTGATTTGTATCTCCCTGACGATCAGGATGAGGAGCATTTTTTTCATGTGCCTTTTGGCCATTTGTATTTCTTTTTTATCAAAGTGTCTGTTCATTTCTTCTCCCCATTTTTTGATGGGATTAGATTGTTCTTTTTTTTTTTTTTTTTTTTTTTTTTTGTAAAGTTCTGTCAGTGCCCTGTATATTTTGGATATTAGCCCCTTATCTGATGGGTATCAGGTGAATAATTTCTCCCACACATTGGGTGGCTGTTGTATCCTGGGCGCTATTTCCTTGGAGGTGCAGAAGTTTCTCAGCTTAATGTATTCCCATCTGTTTATCTCTGTTTCCACTTGATTGGAGAGTGCAGTTTCCTCCTTGAAGATGCCTTTAGTCTCAATGTCATGGAGTGTTCTACCTAAGTGTTTTTCTATATACCTTATGGTATCAGGTCTGATATCTAGATCTTTAATCCATTTGGATTTTACCTTTGTAGATGATGTTAACTGGGGGTCTATGTTCGCTTTTTTGCAAGTGGCTAACCAGTTGTGCCAGCACCACTTGTTGAAGAGGTTTTCTCTGCTCTTCTTAGGATTTCTTGCTCCTTTGTCAAAGATTAGGTGATTGTATGTCTTCAGAACATTGTCTGAGAACTCAAGCCTATTCCACTGATCTGAGGGTCTGTCTTTATTCCAATACCATGCTGTTTTGATAACAGAGAGGGTAATTTTTAATAATCAAGTGTTAGATGATCAGGAAGAAATAACTCATAAACATATGCAGCCAATTAAGGACCAGTGTAATACAAAAAAACAGTTGCTGGGGCCAGGAACTGGCGCTAGAGGTAAGGTGTCTGCCTTGCAAGCGCTAGTGTAGGACGAACTGCGGTTCCATCTTCTGGCGTCCCATATGGTCTACCCAAGCCAGGGGCGATTTCTGAGCACCTAGCCAGGAGTAACCCCTGAGCATCAAACAGGTGTGGCCCAAAAACCAAAAAGAAAAACAAACAAAAAATAACAGTTGCTTATAGACTTGAAGAAAGAGATAAATAGCAACACAATAGTAGTTAGAAATTTCAACAGCACTTTGTTATCTCTTGGTTGATAAGAGCTCATTATTAAATATTCAGTAGTTCGAAAAGGGAATTAAAGAGGAAATAAAATATTACTGGAAACAAATGAGAATGAGGAAATTATTAAAATGTGTGTGACACAGCAAAAGCAGTGTTAAGAGGAACATTTATAGCTTTTTAAGCATTTATTAGGAAGGAAGAAAAGACCTACATAAATAACTGCTAAGGTTAAGAACTTGAAAAATGACCAACAAAATGAGCCAAAAGCAGGTAAGAGAAAGGAAATAATTAAACTTAGAGTAAAAATTAATAACAAAAAATCCTACAAAGCAATAAAATGATCAATGAAACCAATGGTTATTTCTTTAAAAATAATAAACAAGATCAATAAGCCCTTAGCAAACTTACAAAGAAAGAAATAAACAGAATTTATTTTAACTGAATCATAAATAAAAGGGGGAATGTCAAAATAGACACATCAGAAATTCAAAAGGCAATCAGTGATTACTTGGAGAATCTATTTTACATAATAGGAGAGAACTTATGAGCAATTGACAAATTCCTAACTCAACCTCTCAAGTTTGGACTATGATGATGAGGAATATCTGAACTGACCTAATACTGTAAAGAAAATTATAATGGTCATCAAAAACTATGCTTTATAAAAACAAAAGCTATGATTTCACTAGTTTATTCTTTCAGGCCTCTAAAGAGGACCTACTACCAATCATTTTCAAGCCTTTTCAGGAAATTGAAGAAATAGAAGCACTCCCAAACAATTTCTATGAAGCTAATGTCACTCTGATATAAAAAATAAACAGAGACACTACTAAAAATGTTAATCACAGGTTGATACCTTTAATAAAAACAGATACAAAGACTCTGAATAAAATACTAGCAAAGAGTATTCATCAAAAAATTATATATCATGACCAAGTAGAAGTTATCCCAGTGATACAAGGATGCTTTGACATATACAAGTCAATTAGCAAAATATACCATATCAATAAAATGAAAAAATAATAGGATCATATGGATTGATGCATAAAAAGCATTTGAAAAGATCTAGCAATCTTTCATAATAAAAGTTCTCAACAAAATGTGAAGGGACTATTTCTTTAGCAACACCATAATTTAAGAGTTCCTCTATGGCTTGTAAGAATGCATGTTTTCTTTTATTTATTTTTAAAAATAATATCTTTATTTAAAATCATGATTACAAACATGATTGTAGTGAGTTTCAGTCATAAAAAAACACCCCCTTCACCAATGCAACATTCCTACCACCAATGCCCCCATCTCACTCCTCCCTCACCACCTGCCTATGTTTGAGACAGATATTCTACTTCTTTCACAAATTAACATAATCATGATAGTTGTAAGTGTAGTTATTTGTCTCACTGCATTCACCATTTTTTGTGGTAAGCTTCATATCATGAGACGGTTTTGCTGACTCTCATCTCTGTTGTCTCTTTGCATTATTACAATAATGTCTATTATTTTTCTTAAAACTCATAGATGAGTGAGACTATTCTGTGTCTATCTCTCTCCCTCTGACTTATTCTCTCAGCATAATAGTTTCCATACACCAAGACTAAGCAGGTTTCATTTCAGGAAAGCAAGGATGGTTTAACATACTTAAATCAGTCAACATAATAAAGCATATCAACAAAAAATATAAAAACCATATGATCATATCAATAGATGCAGAGAAAGCATTCAGTGAGGTTCAATCACCATTCTTGATAAAAACTCTCATCAAGATGGGAATGGAAGGAACTTTTCTTAATATGACAGCCATCTACAACAAGTCAATGGCAAGTACTGAACAATCTGTATAGCCACCAACGTAAAGCGTAAGAGGGCTAAGTTTACTTCACAACCTTCCTCACTTGTTTTTCTGTCCTTTTTGACATAGGGCATTCTCATATATATGAGATGATATCTTGTTTTGATTAACATTTCCATGATAAATAATAATATGTACTTTTATCTGCTTATAGGGCAACTATATCTTCCTTGAGAAATATATGTTAATCTCTTCTCATTTTCTTATGAAGTAGTTAATTTTCTTGTGGAGATTTGAAAAATCTTAATATACTTTGCATTTTAGTCCTTTGTCAGAACTATAATATATGAATATTTTCTCCCACTCAGTAAATTGTGGTTTTCTTTTAATTATTATTTATTTCACTGTGTGGAAGCTTTAAAATTTGCTACACTCCCCATTGTTTTTCACCATTTCCTGTGCTGTTGGAGTCAAATCCCCTATGAAATGTGACTAAAAAGAATGTTATAGAGTGATCTAATTTTTTTTACTGTATTCTGTTATTTTATATCTAATATTCTGTTCCTTGATCCATTTTGAGTTGATTTTATTTATGATTTTAAGCAGTGATCGAAATATTTCAATTATTATATAGCTTTCTAGTTTTTGCAAATAATTAAAAAAAAGCTATATTACTTGATTTTATGGTCTTAGTATTTTTGTTTGAAATGAACTGACCTTATATTTAATTAAATAAATTTAATTTAATAAATTATCTACCATTGATTTGCTTACTTATTTTTACTCCAATACTATCCCTTTGGACTATTGGTAGTGAAAATTGAAGTGTTGACTGTCATGTTTTATTCTTTTTGTCCTCAGGATGCATTGTTTATCTCAGGTCATTTGTTGTTCCAAATGAATTTTAGTAACACTTATTACTTCACCGTAATACAGGCTGTACAGAACAAACTCATAGCTGAAATAACACTGTTAGTTGAGAGTTTTCTCTTTAAGAGCAGACAAAAGACAAAAATGACCATTATTTCTACTATTTCTCAACACAGATCTAAAATTCCTAATCTACACATTTAAGCAAGAAATGCAAATAAAAAGGGTCCAAATTGGAAAAGAAGCTAAACTTTTATTTTTTGTATGTGATACTATACAGAAAATTCTGAGACCTCAAATTCTAAAGCCTCCTCTAAAACTATCAGAAACACAAAACCAAGCAATAAAGTTGCAGGATATATAAGGAACATAGAAGAAAATGATTGAATTTTTTTTTTTTTTTTTTTTTTTTTTTTTGTGGTTTTTGGGTCACACCCGGCAGTGCTCAGGGGTTACTCCTGGCTCCATGCTCAGAAATTGCTCCTGGCAGGCACAGGGGACCATATGGGATGCTGGGATTCGAACCGATGACCTCTTGCATGAAAGGCAAACGCTTTACCTCCATGCTATCTCTCCAGCCCCAAATTTTTAAATGCAACAAAATTAGAAGAAAAACAAATGTACAACTTTATTTTTGTAAAGGAAAGAATTTTAATTTCATCAAAGAAACAAAATTGCAGCAAGGATATACTGCAAGGCGTGGTGTTAAAACATCATAAATATGAACACCTATTTTAAATCCTGATGCTAAAATTAAAAAGTAATTAATAAAAATAAAAATATGAAACCATAGCAAACAACAGATAAATACCTAGGAACAAACTTAAGGGAAGAGGTGAAAGACTTGTGTATTGAAATCTGTATCAGTGTCAGAAAAATTACAGCACCCTAAGGGATGAAAAAAATTTCATATAATGAAGTAGTAAAATTTACATACTAAAAATAACCATAGTAGGGACAGAGAGATAACACAGGAGTGTTTGCTTCCACACAGATGACCTGAATGTGATCCTTGGCATCCCATAAGGTTACCCAAACCTACCAAGAGCAATCCTTTCCATTACTGAATGTGCTCCCAAAACAAATAACCCTCTCAAATAAAACCAAACAATGCAAGGTTTTAAATATTTAATACAATCCCTTTCAAAATTTCAAGAGCATTTTATGTCTACATTGTATTTTTAATTAATCTTAATGATTTCAGGTTTTATTTTAGAGTTTATGAAATTACAGTGACATCAATATTCATGATTTTTAACAGATGTTTAAATATAATCTTTATATTCTATTGTTAAAGGAAATAATTTGATTGTACCAGTGAACACATCAAATATGGACTATATCAACAAAGAAGAAATGGAAAAGAAGTGGCTACTAGGCCCACTCATGACTTTCCTGATAATAGTTGAAGCTGAATGAAGCTAAACACAGTCACTGCAGAATATTTAAAAATAATCCCCTTGGGCTAGAGCTATAGTACAGTGAATAGGGTTTTTGCTTTGCATGCTGCTGATCTGGGCTCTATCCTTGACAATCCACATAATCATCTTATTACTTCCTGAGTAGTGATAAGAACCACCCCTGCGTGCAGAGCCAGGAGTAACCTATGAGCACATCCAGGTATGGCCCTCAAAATAATAAAATAAAATAAAAATAAAAACAATACTCAAATAAAGGTAGCTAGTGAGTTCACAATTATGTTGTAGGAAGAGGACTTTATATTTACAATAGGCATTAGCAGTTAGGGAGATATACAAAAACTGTTGTGAGAATTAATATGTAACTTGGGAAGGAAGGATAGCTTCACCTTTTAAAGGATAAATCTGGACAAAACCAATTCAAAGAAAGTATCTATCTCTTGAGATGTTTTATATGATATTAATATAAATTTTCTTTTGCATTCTATAAATATGTTATGCCACTATAAATTTATTGTGTAAATTAAGTCCATGGAAAAGTGTTAAAAACAAAAGTTAAGCTACATATAAGTTTATTACATAATATTTCTTGTATTTTATTTACAATAACATATGTATCTTTATTTAAAGTGCCATTTATCAATGAAATTTTTTTGCTTTTGAATACTAAAGACTATTATTTGATTTATCCTTTTTTGTATATTTTTCATAATTTAATTTTAATTTATCTTGGCATGGTTTGGGGGGCCATATCCAGCAGTGCTCAGTGCTTTCTCCTGGTTCTGTGTGTTTTGCTCATATGACAGTGAATCACTGTTAAAAAGTTTCATAGTAAGAGAAGTAAAAATGTTTTTTTTTCCCCAAAAAAACTTATTCCATTATGTAACATCTGACTTTTCTGTGTAGGCATCCTTCCACAGATCTAATCTGAATCCTCTGTCGCGTTTTATTCTTTCTCCCTTTGTTTGTCTTCAGTGATCAGAAGAACAGATGGGCATCTTCTGACAGTGCTTGAAGACTGTTTCTAAGAGACCTGGCTTCCACCATACCTCTCTTGTTAGAAAAAGCTCCTATTCAGGACAGAAACTGGGACGATCTTTGAAGTCATCAAATATGTCTTGAAGTCTCAGTTTCCCTTTCCTTTCTTTCCCTTTCAGACACTTCATAGCTTCAATTTTTTTCTTTATATATTTTTTATTCTTATCCTCAAATACATAACTGTTAAACTTAAGATGAAGATGTAAATGAGTGATAAAATTTAAGATCAGAGCCAATGGGGGAAAGAGTGAGGGTTTAATTTTGGGACTATAGTATTTATAAATTGAATAAAGGAAATAGTTGAATGATCATTGTCAGCATCCCCGAAATCTTTCCATGCAGAAGATCAGCTAAAACGCTCCATTTGTAAGCTCCCTTTATTCATGATTCATTCAACAATATTCCCTGAGTTTCTAGTGTCTGGGGCATTGTGATTTCCAGCAGTGAATTAGAGAAGGTTTCATAGGTTTATATATTCTTTTGGGAGTAGAAAAACAATTAACAAATTCACAAAACCAAGAAAAATTAAATGTGAGATATATTAGGGAGAGAATTAGAACAGGGCAAGGTGAAAAAAAGAGTGTCTAGTGAACTGGCTACTTTTCATCTGGCAGTCAGAAAAATTATTTCCTGGGAAAATGGCATCTAAATTAAGATCTGAATGATAAGGTAGGGTCAGCCTTGGGCAATAAGTGAGAATAGCACTCTAGGGAGAGGACCAAGGACTCTACAGATGGGGATAAATGCAACAGGTTCTTTCTTGACTCTTAGAAAAGGAAGAAGTATAGAGAGGCAGTTGTGGAGAGAGGGTGAGACCAGGTCACGTATTACACTAAAATAGTAACCAAAGACTTTATTTTTGATCAGAATGGGAAGCTATTAGAGACAGATTGCATTTACATTTTAAAAACGACTACTAAGTTGGCTTTGTGATATGGAAGAAATGGAAGTAGCAAGAATAAGGGAGAAAACATGGTCTCTAAAAAAGTAAGCCTTTTGTTTAGGGCAGGGGTGGGAGATAGTTTTTTTAAGCTAGAGGTAGATAGATTTCCTGAGATTGAACACCTAGTAATAATACCTAGGCAAATATTACATAGTATTAGGTATTAGTTGTAATGTCTAGAAACAGGATAAATAACAACGATAATGATTCATTTATTATTTTCGGGTAAGTAAAAGGAAACAACTATAAAGACAACATTTCATAGTGTAATGCAACATTCTCCAACCATTCTATACCTGCAGTTGCACGTATTAGTGAATCAGTGGTCGCAGACTACTGGCATACTGTACTATGCTGTGAAGTTCAAAGAATTTGAGGTGTGTAAGAGTAACTGAATTCAATCTTAATCTATGAATTAGTTACTGAATTTAATATTAATCTATGAACCTGAGACTAAATGGACATCAATATAAGCATACAATTGTAAAATAATAACTTATAGAGATAACTTAGTATATATAGCAGTTTAACTTATAGATAAATTTTATATTTTAATTTGAAATCTTTTTGTTGTCCAAAATTTAATAATAGTTGGGTAAAGATTACAAAGTAACATTTAAATATTAGAAATAGTACTTTTATTTTTTATAATATTTTTTGTTTTTTTTTCAGGCCACACCCATTGATGCTCAGGGGTTACTCCTGACTAAGCGCTCAGAAATTGCCCCTGGCTTGGGGGGGACACTGGGGGATAGAACCGCAGTCCTTCCTTGGCTAGCGCTTGCAAGGCAGACACCTTACCTCTAGCGCCACCTCGCCAGCCTCTCTATAATTTTTTATTAAAAGTATTGTATTATTTTCATGTATCAGTATAGGTTTAACATAGTTACTTTATTTAGAAGTGTTGATTCTAAAAGGCTAGTTTTGACTATAATTTGGCTTCAAAAAGTTTGAATATTTTTAAAAATATATTTCAAAACACATCTTAATTATTATATTTATTTGTAATAAAATATATTTATATATTATTTATATTTATTACATATTATTCATATTCATATTATATATTTATATTTTTAATATTTATATATAAATGTTTATTTATATATAAATATTTTATAAATATATAAAGTATATATTTTAAAATATAGTTATATATAAATATTGTACATATAAAATAAATAGTTATCAAATATATAATAGATTTGAAATATAAAGTTTGTTAATATTTGGAGGCCTTATTAAACCTGATTCAGAAGTAGGGTTTATGTTTTTATATATTTTTATTTTTTTATTAAACAATTTTTTTTTTTTTGTTTTCCCAGCAGCTCTCAGGAGTTACTCCTGACTCTATGCTCAGAAATCACTCCTGGCAGGCTTGTGGGGCCACATGGGATGCCGAGATTCGAACCACCATCCTTCTGCATGCAAAGCAAATGCCTTACCTCCATGCTATCTCTCCGGCCCCATTTTATATATTTTTATGAAAATATGAATTTTGGACTTATGATGGTCAACTTTTGGGGGGAGCAGTAGTGATTATAGTCATAGACCACCATATTTCTAATTATGAGAAATGTCATAAGAAGGATGAAACTTAGAATAGCAAGGATGTCATTTTTAGAATCATGACTTGTACAAAATCCTTGTATAACAAACATTGTTAAGGGTTAAACAACTAGGTTTATATATGCTTATTTTTGATCAATGTTTTTTAATCAATTGACTTATTAGATCCTATGGTTGCATATTAGCAAACTAGAGAAATAATAGAGGACTCTTTTCAGTATGAAGAAGATGAAAGCATTTGAAGATGAGTAGGTAATCTATTAGTGTATAAAATCAATACATTTGAACAAGTTTGTTAATGAAAATGATATAGAGACAAAAATCAAGATAAAATGCAACTATCTCTCCTCAAATAATCATGTTCTTAAACATGGGTCTGGTGGCAGCACTGAATGTAATAGTCCTTTGCATTAAACACGTTTTATCCATTCATGTTTAACTCTTTCAATACCTTTATTTTATCAATATGATTCAGATAAGTCTATTATAGAAATATGAATAATTACAATTAAATAACTGTTGAGGTAAAATTGCTTTTTCTAAACCGAATTCTCAGTAAAGGTGAAATTAGAAATTAAAAAAATAACAAAGAAATACTAGTAGATAAAAACATAATAAGGCCCAAAATTGTGTGGAAAGGAATAAATTTGTTTTTGTTCCACAGCAATGCTATTTATCTCTGTTGGCCAACATACGTTGAAACAGCTATTTGATTTTAATGGATATATATCTTGCCATTCTGCCATCAGTAATTTGAACAGCTTGAAATACTATATGTCATCTTACATTGCTTTCTCTTTGAAGCAAACACAATCACTGGATTGTTTTCCATTGATTTAAAAACATTGACTTGCTGAAGTATGAGCCTATGTGCAGTCATAATTCTTGTCTTCTGATCCTCTGCAAAGCCGTGATAATTCTCTGAGTTTCAAGCAGGTGTCATGCATCAGGTCCAAGTGCTTAATATATCCTCCAGAAGTATATTTCCCTTAAAGCTTTCTGTTTATCCCTTTTCTTCCTATTTATCTTATAAAATACCTTCAAATGCTTTTCTAAAATCCTGGGGAGAAACAAATTAGTGTTTCCACTTGGCAAGCAGTGCTATGAAGCACCTTTGTCTATTTTGACCTTAACCAGTGTAGTAATTCCCAGTCAATTGCCAAGGGCATATAAAGAGGACTACAAGTTATTGGATGGGGCCTACCAATCCATGTGTGTATTGAACACGTCTGTAATCTGAATAAATGCCTCTATATAAACGTTTTAAGTGCACTCAAATGCTGCTGTGATCAATAAGATGCAAGTATATTTAAAAGTGATTCTAAATTGATGATAAAATTTTGTCATTTTGGATTTACATTTTCATCATCTCTGTATAACCAGATTACTTGCATCATTTTCCATTGCAGCTGATAGTGTTTAATGAATAAAATTTAAGAAAGATGCTATTATTATTATTATTGACTATAGATTTCTCACATCAGCATCAAACTAAAAATTACATTTTTGTTATGTCTTTGTGGGTTTGTTTTGGGATGGAGTTAGTCACATCCCATTGGGCTTATTTATGGCTCTGTGCTCTCAGAAGACCAGAATCCTTGCTGATATTAAACCAAGGTAGGTTGCATGTAAGGTAAATGTCTAAGCAGCTATTCTTCCTCTCAGGCACCTAAAATAATTTTCATCATATTTATATTGTGAGCTGATCATTATCAGTTTCATATATATTGTTATCATCAAAATATTAATAAGTAATACTATAGCAATAATATGATAGTTATTCTTTTAGGTGAGGGATACTTAGTTTTCATGCCAAATCTTTGAAGTAATAATTATTACCATATTACCAAGTTTAAACAAAAACAGTGAGAGTCAAAGAACTTAAGAAATAATGTCTTTGGAGATAAGTCAATAAGCGTTTTTGCTTTTAAATACTAGCTTGGCTATCTAACTCTAAATTTTAAACTTGTTCTTGTAGCTTTATCACATAAGGTAGTGTGACTTGTGAGACATGATAGTTTTGCTTGATTCTGAAGACATCAATCCATTTGATTGGACCTGCCTTAATTTATATTGAATCTAGTCAATTATATTTTTTCAAAAATAGTTAATTTTTTAAAGTGTGTGAGATTCATAAGATCATATGAATGTTTTTCGAACCAGGCAATAATAGCGACAATCCTTTACTAATAAATCAGCAAACACCTACTATGTTTGTCTAATTTTGACCCGCAATTTCAAATATCAAGAGAGGTTAAGAAAAAAGGAACAGAAAAATCAAGCAGGGCATGGGGGTTTGTTTGTTTGTTTTGTTTTATAAATGTAGGGGGGAAAAAGGAAAAAAAAACTTCATGAACATTAAAAAATAAAAGATTTGGATCATTATCAGCATATTACTAGTTCATTCTTATTTTTAAGTCCAGTTTTATTGGTTTACCATATGTTTACAATACTGTAAGATTTCATGAGTACAACTTCACACATCTATAAAGTGTCTTACTGTACTCACCACGAGAGTTCCAGGCCTTAGCATTATCAATAGTCCTGCCTTTATTCATTTTTTCCATCTCAACCCCTCTGCTCTCCCTTTTATAATTGCTATGTTTTCACAGCCCAAGAGTATTTTTGTTTTGTTTTGCCAGTTTGTTTGCTGTGGTTATTTATATTCTACTTATGAATGAAATATAAATTTAGTAATTGTTTCACTTAAGGACTTCATTTATTTAGCCTTATCACCTCAACCTGAAAGATACTACTCACTTATTTCTTAACACCCAAATAGTATTTCAGTGAGTATGAAGACCACCACTTCTTAGACCAGTGCAGTTTTTCCTACCCTTTCTTTGTTATGGACTTTAAATACCTTATTCAAATCATTCATTATGAATCTAGTATATATTAAGATCTGATGAGAGTTTCTTTCATGTTTCTGTTTTATACATATAAGAGTTCTTTTATCTTTTGCTTGATGATTTTAGATATTCACTTTTGTGGGTAGAAGTATGGGGCCACATCTGGTGGTTCTCAGGCTCTTTGCTGGCAATAAATCCTGGCAGGCTTGGTGGTCCATACAGAATGCCTGGAAATTGAACCCTAGTCAGTTGCATGCAAGTCAAATGCCCTAACCACTGTGTCATCACTCTGGCTCCAGAGATTCACTTTAAGGTGATTAACACTATGTGGGGCTTGCTACCATTCTATCTTTTATTGAAGTTATATTTAGTTTTTCTGTTTCACTTTCCTTGAGTTTCTATTGTGTTTTTCTTTGGACTGGTTTTCTGGGTGATTTTCTCAATCTTTTAAAAAAATTTTCCAGTGTTTAGAAGAGACATTGTGTTTTTCAGAATTTTTGTTTTGGGGTTACAATTAGTCTTGTCATTTTTTATTACCCAATACTTCCATTGAACAAGGAATTAACTTTACCTACCCCTTCACCAGTGAACTTTGTCTCATTATTTTTTTTCTTCTACTGTGGAAAATCCGACTGTTTGTTTACAATTCTGAGTTTTAAAGAGGCTGAACTAAAATTGGCTTCTTCTGAGACATTCCTGCCAATGGATAAAATCCAAATTGGCTCTGCCATGAATAGGCAGTCATGCCCACATAAGGATATTTTGGCTTAGTGCTTCTGTCATCTTGTTGTCAGGCGGACAATCACTAAGGAGTGGGAAAATACAGCTGGGGGAAGTGGTTTATGCTGAGAGTGGTCAGCAGGATTGAGCATCAGTCTTAAAGGAAGACTATCTGGGTATCTTGTTAAATTTTTGGGAAAACATTTAATAATGTTGGTCTTATTATTTAGCCATTCCAGTTAAAATTTTTTGGATGAAATCCACAGTATATGTATGTATTTGTGTATGCTTGTATACATCTATCTTCCTAGAGAAAATTTTTAAGTATTAAATGTATTTAATATAATTCTGGATGCACAGATTAGTGTCTTTTCTAATACAAAAATGGGAAAAATCACTTTTTATAATTTTTCTTGGGTTATAGCCAGGTTGTAAAGAAACAATTCTCCTAGCACTAGAATAAATTTATTCATTTATTCTTTTTCTTTTCTTTATCATCTATCTACTTCTTTATCTATTTATCTATCATCTATGTGTCTGTGGCCATACACACATCATATGGGCTATTTCTGGCTCAGTACTTAAGGATTGTTCTTGGAGGTACCTGGATGACCATGAAATGTAAAAGATAAAACTCAATCATCATGCAATTAATCTACATTCTCCAGCCTGTTGGATATTTCAGACCTGTTCAAACACTTCTATTCAAATATTTCTCATAGGTAATTTATAACCTGAATATAAAATATAGAGTATATGTAACAGATTAGGTATACAAATTTTATGTGTAAAACATAGGTACAGTTTATGTATCTCTCTGTAAAGATTTCTTCTAGACATTCCTAGTTAAGTCATAACTTTTATAATAGGAAAGGAAATCATATTTGACTACATAGGCTGTTTAACTGAAAGAGCCCACACAGATGGGAAAGAAGCATAGAAAAATTGCCTTTGGCTCTGCTTCCCTTTACAACATCATATATTTTTAGTCTTCTTTTCTATATGTGTTGTGCATGTTTCTGTCTCATATAGGAAGTCTGTGTGCATCATCTTTATCAATTTTGCCATCATCTACTAATATGGACCATTTAACATGTCATTTACCTTTAAAACTTGGAGTTTGAAGGCAACATTGGAAAGTCCATTTTTAAGATGTGAATGACAGGAGAGAGAAATAATTTGAAGTTACAGAAACAGTTTTACTAATACAAAAGGGGCTTTTCAATCTCAAAAATTGATTCCATTTTTCAGGTATTTTCTTAATATTGCTTTATTAGAGAAAGTTTTTCTGATTTTGTAAGGAAAATCCTCAACCCAAGTAACCACTTTTTATTCTCCTATGAATCGCTCTCATATAATATTTGGATTTTCTGTTATGTTCATATATTTATATGTGAATGTATGTTTATGTATTTTATCTCTTTCCTAATTAAATATAAAACCTATAAATTAAAGTATATTAAAAGGCCTGTTCAGAAAATCTATTACTTTTAAAAAATTATTTAATAAATGTGTTTTATTAAAGTTTTAAAAATATCAACTACTTTAGGTGAGTTCATACTTCAATTTTCTTCAAGGATTTCCATGGTCATAAATAGGCTTGCTTTATTTATACCAAATGGTGGTATTTCTGGAAATACTATGATTTAGCTGGGTATTTTGAGGATATTTTAGTGAGGTATAAATGTTGATTGGCAGAGAATAATGGGCATCTTTGAGGCTTTTCAGGTTTTCTCTGATAATTTCAATTGATCCCAAGAGGCATAGAATCTTCAAATTTGTTCAGTGCCCCTGAATTACCAGTTGCTAAATACTGTTTTTTGACACCTCATCAAGCTCTCTTAAAAGTCTATTTTTACAATTGAATCAGACCTCCCAGTGTGCAAGCTATAATACAAAACTAATGTACAGTTAGCTGTGGCCTAAATAATGAGACTTCCCAAAAACCTAATCTCCCTCCCAGGAAGTGGTTTACACACTGGAAAAATCTTACTCATTACATAATCTGACAAAATAATATAATATCACTTTAATAGCCACAGTTAATACATTAAACATATGGTTTCTTCAATAGTTACTAATTTTTACATTTCTCACTACTAATTACGGTAGTAAATCGTTCACTCCTTAATTTGTTGTGTCATAAGTTTTTATTTATTCCAGGCTGAATGATGATAGAGTTGAGACTTTTGCACTTCTCCCATTAGCTTAACAACATTGATATAATGCTACTGTGTGTTGCAATGGTTTATTATTGCATTATTTTTGGCAATTTAATTTTCTTGAGATGATCATCCTAATTTAGCCTTTTCAGATGTAAAATGGTTTCATAGGATATTTTAAAAGCTTATCACAACTGCTGTTATTTGTATTTTTTTTTATTTTAATACCCTTTTAAAGCTGCCGATTACAATGGCCATCGATCCTTGACTGTTCAGTGAAGTTTTCCTTTGCAATACAGTATTGTGTTGTCAAGCTGAGAAGTTGGTATGAGGAGTTAACTTCCAAGGAATACCTCTTGGAGATTTAAATAAATGACAAAGAACAACTGCTTGTTATTTTAAGGTGTGCACATAACTTCTATCTGCTTATTTCTCTATACAGACATGCAGGATTTGAGAGGAATGTGGAAGTAGATAGGTACTATATCTTCACTCTCAGAGACTTTTGTCAAACCAGACCAAGATGAAGAAGATTGAAGTGCGAATTGAACTCTTTCTCCTCCAGAACAAAATATAAGGGAGGAGTTAGAGATAAGTACAGCTGGTAGGGCCCTCAGGGCTTATCTTGCATGAGGCCAATCGGTTCAATCCCTAACATTCCATATGGTCCACTGTGCATTGTCAAGAATGATCCCTGAGTCAAGAGCCAGGAGTATCCCCTAAGCATTGCCAGGTGTGACCTCAAATCAAACAAACACCACCCCAAACAAAAACAAAACAAAATATAAGGAAGTGTCAATATTGAATTATTCCATAATATTATATCTTTAATCAACTTTTGAAATGAAACAAAATAAGAAAACTGTGATGTATATGTCATTGTGCTTTTAACAACGCAAGTTTTTGTTTTTGCTGGTTTTTGTTTCTTGGTTGTTTCTACAACTAACTATGCTCAGGGATCCCTTCTTGCAGGTTCAGGGGACCATATGTAATGCCCAGGGTTGAACTGAACCAGGGTCAGGTGCATGGAAGGCAAACTGCCTTCCACATGTTATGCTATCTTTCGTACTCCCATCAATGTAATTTTTACTGGTAAAAGTGTTGGAATTAGAATGAAGTAAATGAATCAGAAACATGCATGTAAAGGGGAAGATCTTATTTTCTCCTTACTTCAAATTGTGATGTTTAATCTGTCATAAATTTTAAAATGAATTATGATTTTAAGTTATAATTCTTAATTTTTTAATTTTCTTTTTTCCTTTTTTCTTCTTTTTATTTGTTTTATTTTTGTTTTGTTTTTGTTTTTGTTTTTTTTGGACCACACTTGGCATCACTGAGAGATTACTCCTGGCTCTGCACTCAGAAATCACTCCTGGCAGTCTCAGGGGACCATATGAAATGCCAGCGATTGAAATCGGGTTTGTCCAGGTTGGCCATATGCAAGGCAAATGCCCTTCTGCTATGCTATCTCTGGGGCCCCAGTTTTTTTTTTAATTTTCTATCATCTGAAGAAATAATGAATCTTGAAATACTTAATAACCTACATTAAAACTGGGAGAGATATGAAAGTAGTACAATCTGGGGAATCATTGTAAGACCTTGAAATCCAATTCTTATTTCAAAATATTTTGTAAGAGGGGTTGTCTATAAAGGCCAATGAGCAATTATATGCTAAATATTTTCCTTTTCCTAGAGCTTCAATGGCTTCATCTTATGTAAAAACATATAAATAATAAAAATAATTTTTCAAACAAAATCTGATTATATTGAGTGATCTAAAATCTGATTATATTGAGAGAAGCTGTTGCTCAGACACTCATGTATATATGTAAAATAAAAGCTTTGTTAAACAAATTTTGTTTAAAAACTATCTATTCAAATAGTAGCTTTACATAATTTTTGACTTGTATTGATTTTATTTGAAAATGTGGTTAAAATACCTATATAGAAATATTCTTATATATTTCAAGTATATACAGATATCAAAGAAAATTAAGTTTTTTTGAATATTTTCTATAATATGAAAAGCAAGAATTGGAAATCAAGAATATATAAAACAGTATATAGACATACATTGATTTTTATATTCATCTCACCATTTTTTTATTCAGATAGAGCTTAATTGACTGCTCTGATTATTTTTATGAAGTTGATATTATTTTCATATTTCCACACAGTTTTGAAGTATATTTTTACACATGTTGGTATTTTGTTTCCTCTCAGTCTTCTAGGTGTGCAATTAATATACAGCTCGATGGTGATGCAGTATTTTCCTAAAGAGTATGATACAATTAAGCAGCTCCTTTAAGATCCAGAAAAAAATTTTGAGTCTTAGAAGATTAGATGGTTTGAATCTGCTCTGTGTTCTATCAAGTGAGTTTCCCTTTCCAACCTTATTCCTCTTCTACAACTAGGCTTTGAAGTAAACTGGTATCATTTTTACTTCTTTTTCTCTTTCTTCTATGAACCCTTCTACCTTTGAAGTTCCTGTCATTGAGTTATCCACACTTTTGTTCTTGTTGCAGACATTACAGAATTTTTTCATTTCTGAATATTGTATTTTGTTTTAATGCCATTTTCTGGATCATTATTCTACATTATGCTTCATAATAATTATAATATTAACAGAATATCTTAGATTTTGAGCTTTTTCACTTCCTTTATTAATCTTTTCCCCTTCAATCCCACATCGTTTTCAAGGTCCTGTTAAAAATCTCCAATTTACTATTTTTACTTACTTTCTCCTATCTTTCCAGATGATAACCCAAATATAAAACAAAATGTGAAAATTCAACCATTAAATTAGCTTTCACTTTTTAAATTTATCCTTCTTGATCTTATCATTTCATTTCCTTTACTTATCCTCCCTAATCCTGTTTCATATTCTCACTTTCCTGCTTACCTATGTTAGTCTCCATGACTTATAATTATAAACATTACTTTGCATATGCCCTCATTTCCCAAGTCCCTCTTTCTGTTACTAACTCAGAGTGAGTATTTAAACCCAATCAGTGTTTGAGTTAATTCCAATGTTTGAGCTCTTAATCACCACAGTATACATATATTATCTCATTTGAGTTTTACAACACACCTGTAAAAACAAATCAGAAAATAGAAGCTTGAAGAAGATAAGTAAGTGTTCCAGGATCTCTCAGCTTGTAAGTGGTATAATAGCATTTAAGCTGCCTACTTTATACCTACACCGAATAACTAAACTCGTCTTGGGAAAATTTACGTTCTCTCAGTTCACTTTAAAGTCAAGATTAGTTCAATGGGGCTTGTGATTCTGTCAGTCAGTTATAGCCACACTTTCTTTAATGTCTTGTTATTTCTAGTACTTTCATCCTCTTTTCAATTGTCAACTCCTTTTTATGGGGGGGGGTGTTGGGGTCATATCTTGTGGCACTCAAGGATTGTTACTGGCTCTATGATTCTCCTGGCAGGGTTTAGGGTGGTATGATAGGGCTGAGAAAGAAAACAGGGTGAATCATGAGCAAGGCAAGTACTCTCTCAGGCCCATAACTCCTTTTCTATTCTAATGAACTTGGTAATTCTGATATATATTACACTAAATTTGTAGAGCAATCAATTTAAAGAGATTGTCTTAATGACTTAACACCCCCTTTGCTATCACATTTTCATGGAAAAATACAATTCTATGTTCCCACTGCTTAATCGTTGACCAATTTACTATACTCCTGTGTTACTCTTCTAATAGTCAATAAAATAATGTTCCTCATCTACTGTATTCAAGAGAATCAAGAGAGACAACTTCTTTTTTGTTTGTTTGTTTGTTTTTTATTTTTGTTTTTTTTTTGGGGGGGGAGCACACCTGTTTGATGCTCAGGGTTTACTCCTAGTTAAGCTCTCAGAAATCGCCCCTGGTTTGGGGGGACCATATGGGACGCTGGGGGATTGAACCGCAGTGTTTCCTTGGCTAACACTTGCAAGGCAGACACCTTACCTCTAGCGCCACCTCACCGGCCCCAAGAGACAACTTCTTTATCTTTGATATCCAATATTCATTATATAAATCCAATCCATCATTCCTTATCTATGCCATATCATTTTATTTTTCTTTCCATTGCATCATCTCCAGTGCTATAATTTCACTTATTTAGAAATAATAATTAAAGAATAGATGATCAAACCTGTGTATAAGAATAAAGAACCCAAAATTCTATAGCAATATAATGGGAAATATATAGTACCTTACAAGTGACATTAGAACAACTAGACAACCACTTATAAAAATATAGAAGACTAGATATAGAACTTAATATCTTTGAAAATGAACTTAAAACAGACCAGACCTAAATGTAAAACAAAAATAATCAATTCTAAGAAGATAATGTAGGAGAAATTTCAGAAAATTTTGATTTGGGGGAGGGTGGGTCACACCAGTAATGCTCAGGAGTTACTCTTGGGTAGGTGCTCAGAAATGATTCCTGACTTGGGAACCATATGAGACACCAGGAGATCGAACCATGGTTCTTCCTAGGTCAGCTGCATGCAAGGCAAACAACTTGCCGCTGCACCAGTGCTCCAGCCCCTGATTTTGATTTTGATATACAACATCAAAAGTTTAATTCATGAAGGCAAAAGGTAATTATCTGCACTCATTATATTTGTAATCTATGATCTGAAATGAGAAGATACAAATTAGGAGAAAATATTTGCAAAAGATACATTGAATAAGATATTATATAAAAATAGTCATTAGAAGCAAAAGAAATTAGATGATCAACAAGATGGAAGAACAATATTATTTAAAATGTATTAAAAGACGAATAATTACACTAACAAAGACATATATAATATATTATATGAATAAATTATAATATAATAACACATACTATAATGTATATAAATATATATGTATATGTTACATAGAAATATATTCATATGTAAATATATAAATGAATAAACATGTTCACTTAATATAAGAAAAGATGTTCTCTATCATATGCTATCAGAGAAATGCAATTTAAAATATTGATGGAATTCTACAGCATACTAATACAATAGTAAGAGATTACTTTTTTTTTCTTGTGCCTTTTGACAATATGTTGGTCTTCCTCAGAAAAGCTACGGTATTTTCCAGGGTATGAGGCGACTTTTTAACCAATGAAAAACTTCTTAAAGTTGGGGTTTGTCTTATACACCAGTATAGAGCATGCTGAAACTTACTCCAGTTTCAGGGATGAGTGATCAGGCCCCCTCTTACCACCGCATACCATGTAGCTTCCAGGAGCCATCACTCAGTCCTCTGTGTGTCCTGATTCATCTTTTGGGGTGTAGAGAGGAACTGAGTTACCTAGCACTGCATTCATTTAGCCTCTGGGTGTCATTGCTGATATAGCAGCTTTTCGGTGCTCAAACCCTATATATTTTTATTGAGACATTAACTTTTATAATTAATGTTGATTTTTAATATCTTATAGGTCATCAATTTAAGTTAAAAAAGCAATACATCTGTCCCAGCATAATATTCTAGATATTAATGGGGTATTACATTCTTTTTTTTTTTTTAAACATTCCCATCACCAATGTCCCAAGTGTCCCTCCTCCCCACCCCACACCAGCCTGTATTCTAGACAGGCTTTCTACTTCCCTCATTCAGTCACATTTTGTTAGGAAGGTTCTCAGTGTAATTAATTCTGTGACTGCACCCATCACTCTCTGTGGTGAGCTTCATGACATAAGCTGGACCTTCCAGCCCCCCTCTATTTTATCTCTGAGAATCATTACACATATAAGTCACCACTGGCTAGCAACTTGCAAAAAAGTGAACTTAGACCTCCAGCTAACACCATGTACAAAGGTAAAATACAAATGGATATAAGACCTAGATATCAGACATGAAACCATAAAGTATATAGAACAACATGTAGGTGAAAAGCTCCATGACATTGAGACTAAAGGCATCTTTAAGGGAAATAGCACTCTCCAAACAAGTGAAAGCAGAAATAAACAGATGGGATTATATTAAGCGAGAAGCTTCTGCACCTCAAAAGAAATAGTGCCCAGAATACAAAAGCCACCCACTGAGTGGGAGAAACTATTCACCCAATACCCATCGGATAAGGGGCTAATAACCAAAATATACAAGGCACTGACAGAACTTTACAAGAAAAAATCATCTAACTCCATCAAAAAATGGGGAGAATAAATAAACAGACACTTTGACAAAAAAAGAACTACAAATGGCTTAAAAGCACATGAAAAAATGCTCCACTTCACTAATCATCAGGGAGATGCAAATCAAAACAACTATGAGGTACCATCTCACACTACAGAGATTGGCACACATCACAAAGAATGAGAACAAGCAGTGCTGGTGAAGATATGAAGAGAAAGGAACTCTTATTCACTGCTGGTGGGAATGCCTTTTAGTCCAACCTTTATGGAAAGTGATATGGAGATTCTTCAAAAGCTGGAAGTTGAGCTCCCATACGTTTCATCTATACCACTCCTAGGGATATACCCTAGAAACACAAAAATACAATACAAACATCCCTTCCTCACATCTATATTCATTGCAAAGCTGTTTACAATAGCCAGACTCTGGAAACAGCCTAGATGCCCCTCAATAGATGAATGGCTAAAGAAACTGGTAAGTATATAGAATGGAATAATTTGCAGCCGTCTGAAGAAATGAAGTCATGAAATTTTCCGATACATGGATGTATATGGAATCTATTATGCTGAGTGAAATAAGTCAGAGGGAGAGAGATAAACACAGAATGGTCTCACTCATTTATGAGTTTTGAGAAAAATAAAAGACATTTGTGTTAAACCCTATATTTTAACAGGAAAAGTACTGAGTCGTCTTATACTTCCAGTTGTTTTATATACCAGAAAATATGACACTTTCTTTTCATAACTTTTTGTGAAATTTTTAGGTTTTGTCAGGTTAACCATTTTTGAGTAGTATGTCCTAGATATCAACCCTTTAGCTGATGAATTGAGTGAAAATGTTTTCTCTTACTCAGTTGTCTTTTTTTCTTGCCTCCCCAATGTCCTATTTTGCTCACCTTTAGAGGCAGACCTGCCCACATCTGAGAGGGGCCTTTGGCTTCCTGTTTTGCTGACCTAGAAAGGCATAAGGGGGGGTTTCCTCAGGGACAAAGCAGAGATATATTGGGGAAGATTGAGTGAGAGGTAGAAGGTAGGTTTTTAGCAAGAAAGTTTGTCATCAAGAGAGGTGGCTGAGAGAGAGACAGGTTTGAATGCAGGAGTTTGCTTAAAAGGTTTAAAGCTTAGGAGCCACACATGGTGGCTGGAGCCTGAATAAAGTTGATGTCTCCTGAAACCTGACTGCCTATGGATTGTTCCCTCACTGCCACTCTGCAACCGCAGGCTGAAGGGGATTGTAGGCGTGTGGCTCAGGCTGGCAGAAAAAGGCCTCACCCTCCCTCCATCTCACCATCATCTTACCATTTAAAGACTTTATAATTAATCTTTTTCATCGGTCTTTTAGTTTTAGAACATGTTTCTTTTGCCATACAGAATCTTTTTAGTTTGATGTAGTCTTATTTATTCAGATTTAATGTTATAATCCTTGCCATTGGCATCAGATTATTGAAGATAATTTTGAGGTCTAGATCTTGGAGTATTCTTCCTATGTTTCCTCTGTGTACTTTATGGATTAAGGATTGATATAAAGGTCTTTTATTACTCTTTGAATGGACTTTTGTGTATGGTGGGAGATATGAATCCAACTCTAATTTCTTACATTTGGTTATTCAATTGACCCAATACTATTTGTTGCAGAAGCTATCTTTATTCCATTTCATGTTCTGGTTCCCTTGTCAAAGATCAGATTAGTATATACTTAGGATTTGTAACTGGATATTCTCTTATGACCCATTGGTCTGAAATTTTTCTTTGTTCCAACACCATACTGTTTTGATCACTATGGCTTTGTAGTATGTCTTTACGTTAAGTAATGAGATACCTTCCAGTTTCTTGTTTTTCAATATGGTTTTGGCTATATTTTGGCTATTTGGCTATTTTATGGTCCCAATTAAACTTTGTAATTGACTGTTCTAAGTCCTTGAAAATGTTGTCTGAAGTTGAGTAGGAATTGCATTGAATCTGCATAGTAGATTACTGTAGATATGATTGTCATTTATAAAACTTATATTCCTTTGATCCATGAACATGGAAAGATTTTCCATTTCCTTTTGTTGTCTTCAATTTCATAAGTGTTTTGATGTTTTATGGTAGAGGTCTTTTAATTTTTTTATTAAGTAGATTCCTAGGTATCTGATGCTTTTTCGACACTATTTTAAATGGGGGTAGATTCTATCTGGAATGATTTCTTTCCTCTGAGTCATTATTTGTATACACAAATGCAGCCAATTTTTGTGAATTGACTTTATAGCTGTACCTTTTGGTATATTGATTTATTGTTTCTTTTTGGTGTGGACTCTTTATGGTTTTAAATGTCCATCATGTTATCTGCACATAGAGATAGCTTGGCTTCTTCCTTTCCATCTTGGGTCCCCTTGATTTCTTGTTTTGCCTGAATGCTGTTGTTAAGACTTCTAGTACCAAGCTGAATAAGAGTGAAGAAAATGGACATCCTTGTAGTGTATCTTACCTCAGTGGGAATTCTTTCAGTTTTTCAACATTAAGAATAATGCTGGCTGTGGGCTTTTTATAGAGAACTGTTTATATTTTGAGGAAGGTTTCATCTACACCTATTTTTCTGTGCATTTTAATCATAACTGGATCTTGTTTATTATCAAATGTTATCTTTGAACTGATATGATAATGTAGTGTTTATCTTTCCTTTTTTGATGTGGAGTATGATGTTGATTGGCATATATTGAACTGTCCTTACATTGTGGGTATGATAACCACTTAATAATGACTTAAAATTTTTTGATATGTTCTTGAGTTTGGTTTGCTAAGATTCTGTTGAAGATTTTTGCATCACTGTTCATCAGTGAGGTCTGTAGTTTTCTTTCTTGGCAATATCTCTGTGTGCTTTTGAAATAACCATAATATTAGTTTCATAGAAGTTTTTAGGGAGGGTCCTGTCTCTTTAATATTTTGGAAGAGTTTAAGAATCAGTGATAGTAATTGTTTTCTAAATTTTTTGATAAACTCCTCCAGAAATCCATCTAGTCCTGGACTATTTGGGAGATGCTTCGTTACTACTTCAATTTCCTGGCTTGGTGATTGACCTATTTAGGATATCTTCTTCCTCCTCATTCAGCCTTGGGATATTATATGTTTTCAGAAATCTCTTTATTTTTTCTAGTTTAAAACAGTATAATTGTTTATAGTAAGTTCTCATGATGCCTTGAATTTGTGGGGGTTCTGTTACAATTTCTCCATTCATTTCTGATCCAATCCATTTGAACATTTCCCTTTTTTCTTCTGAGTCTTGCCAATATTGTGTCTATTCATTTATTCTTTAAAAAAGCTCCTGGTTTCACTAATTTTTGTATTGTTGTCTTTGTTTCTATATCATTGATTTCTGCTCTAGTTTTTATTATTTATTTTCTTCTACATGTGTTTGGGTTTTTCATTTTGGTTGTCCAGGAATTTAAGGTGTACCTTTAGGTTCTTGATTTTCTTCTTTTTACTTCCTTATATAAGCCTGTATCTATATGAGTTTCCCCCTAATTACTGCTTTTGTTGTGTTGAATAATTTTTGGTAACTTGTTTCTTCATTATCATTAGTCTCAAGCAATCTTGTAATTTCTCCTTTGATTTCCTCTTTGATCCAGATGTTGTTATGCAGCATTTTTTCAGTCTCCAGGTGTGAGTTTCTCCACATCTTTTTATAATCAATCTCTATGTCATTGTGGTCTGAAAGGATGCTTGGTGTGATTCATGTTTCAGAACTTTTTTAAGTTACACTTATGTCATTTAACATGTCTTATCCTAGAGAATGTATATGTACACTAAAAAAATGTATAGTCAGCCTTTTGAGGACACAGATTTTTAAGGATGGAAATTATTTTAAATTATACTGAGATAGTAGATGGGCATCATTATGCAAGTGTACAAACCCATAGAATGTATATTACTGAGCATAAACTTTAATGTAAATTATGGATTCTGATAAAGTTTGTCCCATTGGTTCATAAGATGCTACAAATGATTGTTGTGATTTTTGATAATGAGAGATATTTATAATGTGAGGTAGTCGGGGTATTATGGCAAATCTCCATACCCTCTGCGCAAATTTTCCCTAAACCTCTAAATAAAATCTAGTTAAGGAAGTCCTTTGATAATTCTAAGACTATGCAGTTTATTCTTCATTTTTCTACCCCAATTTTCACAGTTCTTCAAAAGAAATGCTAATACCATACATCTAAGTACTCTTTTTTGACTCCCTTTTCTGCCCCACATATGCTTATTAACATTTATCAGTGTTTATGATATTGTTAAATACTTGATTCTTGGTCCTATAGACACATCTCTATGTGTTCAATATAAAACACCCAGATGTAAAACTATGGTTTTAAACAATACATACTCAGCAGACATTACTCAGCAGACATACTGATCTTTGAAAAGATTAAAAGCTCTTTTATTATTTCATAATTTATGTTTTTTTTACAATTGTACAGTAAGAGCATGGCATTTTATTTATGATCTAATGACTTTAATCTGGTTTGGTGCTTATGAAATGCAGGAGCTACACAGTTTCAACCCACTTAATAATACTGAGTCTCAAGCTTAATTATGTGTAGAATAGATTTAATTATTACTATTAGTATATAGAAAGGCCATTGACTTTTGTGTGTTAATTTTGTAGCCTGCCACCATCAAAACAACTATGAGGTACCACCTCACACCCCAGAGATTGGCACACATCACAAAGAATGAGAACAAGCAGTGTTATTGGGGATATGGAGAGAAAGGAACTCTTATCCACTGCTGGTGGGAATGCCGTCTAGTTGTCTAGTTCAACCTTTATGGAAAGCAATATGGAGATTCCTCCAAAAACTGGAAATCGAGCTCCCATACGACCCAGCTATACCACTCCGAGAAATATACCCTAGGAACACAAAAATACAATTCAAAAATCCCTTCCTTACACCTATATTCATTGCAGCACTATTTACCATAGCAAGTCTCTGGAAACAGCCAAGATACCCTTCAACAGATGAATGGCTAAAGAAACTGTGGTACATATACACAATGGAATATTATGCAGCTGTCAGGAGAGATGAAGTCATGAAAATTTTCCTATACATGGATGTACATGGAATCTATTATGCTGAGTGAAATAAGTCAGAGAGAGAGAGAGAGAGAGAGAGAGAGAGAAAGATGCAGAGTGGTCTCACTCATCTGTGGGTTTTAAGAAAAATGAAAGATATTTTTGCAATAATAATTTTCAGACACAAAAGAGAAAAGAGCTGGAAGTTACAGCTCACCTCATGAAGCTCACCGCAAACAGGGGTGAGTTTAGTTAAAGAAATAACTATGTTTTGAACTATCCTAATAATGAGAATGTACGAGGAAAATAGACAGCCTGTCTAGAGTACAGGCAGGGGTTGGGTGGGGAGGAGGGAGATTTGGGACATTGGTGATGGGAATGTTGCACTGGTGATGGGTGGTGTTCTCTACATGACTGAAACCCAAATACAATCATGTATATAATAAAGTTGGTTAAATAAAAAAAGAATAGATTGAATTAGCCACACAATATCAAAAAGTTTGAATTGTTATTATGGTAACAATATCAGTACACATCGTGTGTCTTTTTCTTTGCCCCAATCATTTTCATTTTCTTTTCCAAAATGAAGTAAAATCACAGTACTTCAGTATCCCCCCCCAGTTCATATGAGCTTCTCTGGTGAATTGAACTTTAAAAATTATGTAATTAGGATATTACCTAGAGAGTTTCAATGTTTGGGAATTACTCACTATTTGAGTATTTCTTTATTCTTTTTAATATTATGGGTGTGGTGATAAAGTATCAACTGGTTATAATTTTTATAGGACTGGTAAAAGTGGGAGAAAAAAAAGAGAAGATAGTAAATTATAGCATATTTAGACAGTGCAGGGAAATTATTGTCTGGAGAGAAAATGAGATTTGATGGTTTACATTTGTTTTTAAGATAGCTCTATAATACTCCTATGTCAAATCAACCTTTAGGGTATTGGGAGATGACCTGGAGGCCAGTTGCAATTATTGTATTTATTAAATTCTCCTACCTTTGTATACAGGAAGAACTCTACCAAAGACAGCTAGTTTAAGAAAAGGTTTTGCCGAATATGAGCTTTAGGTAGAGATTGGTAGTTGAATGAGACTAATAGGTTCATGTATTCTATAAACATTATTGCCTACAATGTGACAGGAATCACAGTAGATAAAGAGCACAAAATCTATTTTCCGGTTAACTTATATACGGAGAAGCTTATACTTTGTTATGAATATAATTCTAACCAACTCATTGGACTTCCCACCATCCTACATCCAACCCCCTTGTCTGGATTTTTTGTATCATCACTAAGATCACCCATGCATTCTCACTGTTTTTCCACTGTTACAGGTTGACACATTAGAGGGACCAGAATGTAAAGAAGAAGAGATACAAACTGGAAACCAGACTATAGATGTTGTTATGTCTGTCTGTATCTAGGTACATGAGGTTAAATCTATCACAATGTCAGAACACAAAGAGATATTTTTTTATTATTTAGGTCCCCAGTCTTGCTCTTAGTCTATGTGATTTATGTTCCATTAGGCAAAGGAGAATTTGCTCTTCCTGAATTAACTCTAGCATAAAGCCCATACCTCCTTTTGTAGTTTGCTCTCATCTCAGTGCAGAATGAATGGAAGGCACAGTTAACATTTGACTTCTGTGGCCAGTATCTTTCAATTGGTTTTTCTTACACCAAAGAAAGATTGTGTATTATTGAGAATAATTTGACAGAAACATGGTAAAATTCAGCTCAATGTCTTGGATCCAAATATATCATCATGATGGGATCATGTGTTTATTTAATGAGAGAAACTATTCTTGTTTCCTGCAGAGACAGCAAAACTAAACTTGATGCAAATACTAAAAATTGTTCAAAGTTTGGCATATATCTCTGTAATAAAATGTTCAGTAATATGGTTACTCAAAATCAGGTAATGTTTTAAAGTATTGGTCTGACCAGAGGAATGTGATGATATAAACAATCTGTAGATTGTATAACTCAATATATGTTTTTTATTGTTTGCTTATTTTATATTGTCTCCCACCCCACCACAAACACGTAAAATTTTCCCAGAATGAAACCAGGAGACAATGGTCAACATACAGACAAGCAATGCCCAATGCTAGTGAAGCCACCTTAAGAAAGTATTGGAGGGGGCCTGAGAGATAGCATGAAGGTAAGGCGTTTGCCTTGCATGCAGAAGGTTGGTGGTTCGAATACCAGCATCCCATATGGTCACCTGAGCCTGCCAGGAGTGATTTCTGAGCCTAGAGCCAGGAATATACCCGGAGCACTGCCGGGTGTGACCCAAAAACAAACAAACAAACAAACAAAAAACAAAAACAAGCAAAAAAAGAAAGTATTAGAGTTCCTAAGGACATGGGATATTATAAGGACCTTGAACTACCAATTAATATTTTGATTTACTTTTAAATAAGGATCATTTGATTGAACTCAGTGTTTAATATGTCTTGGGCATGGGTTCTATCATGTTAGGATATATATATGTATATACATATACATTTATATAAGACACACAATACACACACATATATGTGTTTTATACATATCTGGATGTATATTAAAACTCTGATATCTTTTTGTTTAGGTTTTGGGGGAACACCCAGAAATGCTCATGGCTTCTTAGCTCTGAATTTAGGAATGACTCCTGGCAGTGCTTGGGGAGAACTATATTAGATGTCAGGTATTGAACCCTATTCTGTCACATGCAAATCAAGTACCCTATCAACTAGTAGTATGATTCCTCCAGTCCTCCTGGTGTCTTTATAAACAATATGGTCTTTTTGTTTCAGCAGTAGCAACACTATTAATACTTTTTGGGTTTTTTTTTTTTTTGAATTTTGGGCCACACCCGGTGATGCTCAGGGATTACTCCTGGCTAAGTGTTCAGAAATTGCTCCTGCCTTGGGGGACTCCAGGGATCGAACCTTGGTCTGTCCTGGGTCAGCAGTGTGCAAGGCAAATGCCCTACTGCTGTGCCATCGCTCCAGCCCCATTGTTAACACATTTTATGTGATCTGTACTCAAAAGACACCATGTCAGCCTGTCTATAATCTAACTGAAATTTCAATATATTCTCATTAGTTACATAGTTATGAAAGATTAGAGATGTTAATATCTATCAGATGAATAGAAAACATTCTAGGTAAAAGAATATAGAATTTTTTTTATCACTTTTCTTAAAACTGAAAAGAAACATTTGGTGGAACACTAAATTCACATTTTATAATTTCTAAATGATGATCTGTCATCAATAATATTGTTATAACTTATGATAACTGAAAGCAAACTAAAATACAGAAGGCCTGAAAATTGTGTCAAGAAGGTGAAAATTATCGTATTATAGATACTCCAATGTTGAGTTTCTTGATTTAGACAATTATTTTCTCAGCAATAATAATACGTTCATACATGTACTTACTTGCCAAATTTGTTTGTGAAATGGTTGTTTGAGAATAAACAAGAATAATTAAACCCTTCAATATTAACTAAATAATATCTTGATGAAGATTTTAAAAACAGTTTGGCTAGCATTTTTTTTCTGCTTAGAAGTGATGTTGCTTGTGAAATGTGAGGATAACACTTTATGTGTTACTATTTGTTGTGAAGTGATTTAATAAATGTTTAAACAAGTCATTACCACGTTGACAGCATTTCTTATCATGGAGCTACAATTTTGATATTGATTGTCATACTTGCCTTTCTGCCCCCCTTTCTCTGTCCTGAAAATGTGAGGACACATAAGCATGACCCTAGCATAGTGTTAACTGTTATGTCTTAGTTATAGTAGTTAGAAATGTCTATTCTAGATCCTTTCTCTCTGTGTGTCAGAGAAGGAAAGATACACTTCCTTTTGTGCTCAAGCATTATCTGAAAGGAGCAAATGGTTAATACATTTTCATTTTCTTAAAAAAAAAAGTAGGAGAATAATTGACTTATATTAGTCAAACAAGTAATGTCAGCATTCAGGGAAGGTCCTCTTCAAATGCTGTAATAGATTTGAATCATGAAATAAGAAAAGATTGATTTTAGTTTTCTGGTTCTTTTGGGTAAAAATTACTTCCTTATCTTCACAAATAAGTAGATTTATATTGTACCTATGGCATTCCTTTATTCTATTATAATTATTGAGCCCACACTATGTGCCTAATAAATGATTAGAGAAGCAGGCATTCTTTACAACTGCTCAAAGTTATAATTAGTGGTAAATCTGCCTATTTCCTTTTGATTTTCTTTATTTGTTTTGCTGAATGCATTTTCATTCCTCTGTTTTCCTTTACCAAGAACATATGAGTTTCATTAATGAGAAAAATAATGTATGATTTTAGTTGAGGTTAGTACCTCCAGGTTTTGCTCCAAAACTTTTAAAGGGCATATGACAGTTTTATTTTATTTTATAAAATAAACTCATAATTTTCTCATGTACTTATAAATAAAGCAAATGTTGCTATAATGACAGAAGCTGATCTTACTCAATCTGTATTTAATCACAATTATTGCCTATTTATGAATTATGAAAAATTAAGGTAACAAAAATATGTTCAGAGACAAGATCTTTGAGTACAAAATTTTGGTAGCAATATTTTTTCATAGCAAAAGTCAGTATAGTAAGCCAGTGTGACTTTAAAAAAATAAAGGGTCCCGGAGTGATAGAGCAGTGGTAGGGCATTTGCCTTTCATGTGGTTGATCCAGGATGAACCTCAGTTTGATCCCTGGAATCTCATATGGTTCCCCAACCAAGGAGCGATTTCTGAGATTTCTGAGCACATAGCCAGGAGTAACCCCTGAGCATCACGGGGTGTGGCCCTAAAACTAAAAAGAAGAAAAACGAGAGAAAGAACGAAAAAGAGGCTGGAGCTGTGGTGCAAGCGGTAGGGCATTTGCCTTGCGTGAAGCTGACCTAGGACTGACCGAGGTTAGATCCCTGGAGTCCTATATGGTCTCCTATGCCAGGAGCTATTTTTGAGCGCATAGACAGGAGCAACTCCTAAGCATCATTGGATGTGGCCCGAAAAAGCAAAAAAAAAAAAAAAAAAAAAAAAGAGAGAGAGAATATCAAAGCTTTTTTGAGCTCAACCTTTTCATCAACTTGCCCATTTAATCAGTACTTCCAAGACTATAATTCAATATTTTTTCTTTTTAAGTCTATAACTCTTTTGGGGGAAGGGGAATTGGGCTATACCTGGCAGCCCTCAGGAGTTACTCCTGGCTTAGTGCTCAAAAATCGGTTCTGACAGGCTCATGGAACCATATGGGATGCCGGGGATCAAACCAGGTCCATCCCAGGTTGGCAGTGTGTAAGGCAAATGTCCTACCACTATGCTATTGTTCCAGCCCCATTTTTTTTTCCTGTTTTATAAATGCTGTATTTCTTAATAGAATATTTCTACAGAATTTGTGCCTGGTTTCTACATTAGATTTGAATAGCAATAAATACCTATCTCTTTATTATATAGCATAAGAAAATTGTTTTTCTTTAAAATAGTACAGTATCTCTCAACTTGTGGTTATTTTGAAGTCCATAGACTGTTTGGAAATGTCTGGAGATAATTTTGATTGTTATAACAACTGAGGAAGTGTCACTGCTATTTAGCAACAGAGGTAAAAAATACATGACAATTTACAATAGTCCCATAGCATACTTATTTATCTTCAAATGTAAACAATATTGAGCTTAATTTAAAGCAGTTCAGAGGACTGGAGAGACAAATAATACAGTAGATAGACAACTTGCTGTGAACATAGCTGACCCAGATTCCATTCCCGGCAGCACACATGAACTCCAAATTCTACCAAGAGTGATCCCTGAGAGCAGAACCAGGAGTAAACCTTGAACAAGTGTATGTGGCCTCAAGACCACAAAATTTTAAATATTTATTAGAAATTCAGGGAAATATAAAGATAACTTAGTTTTTGTCTTTGGATTTATACTTAAATATTATTATCTGTTAGTGAAAAATTTATATCAAAAGGTAAAACTTATCATGTTGGAACAAATAAAATTTCCCAAGGAAGTTGGAACAATTTACTATTTATGTCTTTATGGATGTGGAGTAGGCATGGAGAAAGTGTCACTAAACCTGTGTTTTTATTAAATATTTGTCAGTACATCCATTTCATAAATATCTTACCTATTTTTTAGTATGAAGATAGAACTTCAGATCAATGGAATATACTTGAGGATTTATATACTGACCTCCACACGTACAATCAATTAATCTTTGATAAAGAGGCAAGACATAGAAAGTGGAGCAAGGAAAGCCTCTTCAACAAGTGGTGTTAGGGTAACTGGTCAACTACATGCAAAAAAGAGAACTCACACCTCTCCTTAACACTGTGCACAGACCTCAAATAAAAATGGGTTAAAGACCTTGATACTATAAGGTACATAGACTAAAATGTAGGTAAAACACTCCATGACACTGAGAATAAAGATGTCTTCAAGGAGGAAACACCACTGTCCAAACAAGAGAAAGCAGAGATAAGTAAATGGGACTACATTAAACTGAGAAGCTTCTTCACTTCAAAAGAAACAGTGAGTAGGATACAAAGGCTACCCACAGAATTGAGAGAAAACAATTCACTCAATACCTATCTGAGAAGGGTTAATACTTAAGATATACAAGGCACTGACAGACTTAGCATGAAAAAAAATCATATAACCCCATTCAAAAATGGGGAGAAGAAATGAACAGACATTTCTCATCTTATTTCAACTGAATATATCAGTTTGAAACAAAAAGGAATGATAACAATTGCTAGTTATTAAATTGAGTTTTATATTATTTGTAAAATAATCTAAACTATTCACCATTCAGCATTAGTTAATAGAGAATTTTTGATTGTGTTATTTAGTTACTTTTTCAGAAAGCCCATGATTTCCTGAGTTAACAGTACGTAAAATATTCTGTTTTACCGTAAAAAGGAGTAAATTTGTTGTTTAATGGTTAATTTTTTGTGAGGTTGTATTTGACTAAATGGACATTTAACATACCATTTTCACAGAGATTGTTAATTATTATTGTGATCTGATAGATTTTTGAAGATCTGTCTTTCACTGTTATTTACTCAGAACTATAGACTGCATTCTGTCAGATGCTGTGAATACCATGTGTCACCATGGTGAAAGAACAGCTTATTCTGGGGCATACACTCAGCTTTCGTTATTTGTGTTAAAATCTCTTCAAAGTTTTTTTCAACTTGGAATGTTTATTTTTAAGTGACAACAAAGCAAAAACAGCAGAAAAAGTAACCCTCAACAACAAACTGTTTTTCACATCAAGCAAACCAGAAATTTTTAGTTTTATAAAGGTGAATGATTTATTAAGCAAAAGAATAATACAAGTCTATGGTTATTAAAACCTTAAGCAAGCAAGATGCTACTGTAGTAGAGATATGAACAGTAAAATTTTGGATATGTTCTGAGAAGGAAAAACTCATATGGAAGTGTTAGAAGTTTTTTGGTCTGCCTGAATCTTTTTCTTAGATTTTATATTGTAAATTTTCAGTAGCATTCTATTTTTGTAAGACTTGGTAGTTAATAAGCTTTAAAATTTCTGTGGACTGGAGGTCAATTTATATCCATGAGCCATCAAATGCTAACAAACACTATCTGTGTGATACTACTAAGAGGATCCCAAGAGAAAAAAAGAAAAAAACTCAGTGATGGAGCTTGAGCTGTGGTGCAAACTATAGGGTGTCTGACTTGTGTGCACCAACCTAGGATAGACCTCGGTTCAATCCCCTGGCGTCCCATATGGTCCCCCAAGCCGGGAGTGATTTCTGAGCACATAGCCAGGAGTAACCCCTGGGCATCACTGGGTGTGGCCCTAAACAAAAACAAAAACGAAAAATAAAAATAACAGTGATAATGAGTAATTGTATTTACTAGAAGGATGAGCAGGGGAATAGCACTGATTTAGCAAGTATCATAAGTATTATATTTTCTTTAGAATATTATGCTTTGGAAATACATTAGTTTTAAATTTTACATTTTATTACTCTTCAGGAAAGATTACCAGATTCTATCTCCATTGAGTCATTGCTGATGTTTAGCCCCTCTGTTTTGGGAAGGTTTTGAGGTGTTTTATTTTTATTTTTTGATTTTTAAATCTGATTTTATTCACTGTGGTTTACAATCTGTAGTACTAGGGAGGCATTTCATACTATATAAAGATAAAAGAATATATTTAAAGAAAATTCTGAAATGAATTGTAAAATTCATTCTTATTTCTTGATGTTTTAGTGCTTATTATATATTTAATGATAATAATAGGAAATAAGAAAGATTTGAAATAAAATTAATGTTCAATGATGTTACAAATTCAAAATATTTTTGAATTTAAAAATATTCAAAATCATTTTATGATTGTAAGTACTTCTTTTTGTTTTTGTTTTTGGGTCACACCCAACAGTGCTCAGGGGTTACTCCTGGCTCTATGCTCAGAAATCGCTCCTGGCAGGCTCGGGGGACTATATGGGATGCTGTCCTTCTGCATGCAAGGCAAATGCCCTACCTCCATTGTATCTCTACAGTCCTAAGACTGTAAAGACTTCTGAGAATGATAGCAAAGTATAATATTTCTCCCTCACTAATTATAACAGGCTTCATAAAGTCTAGAGCAATGAGCTAAATTAATAACAGATTTATATGACATTTTCTGTTGAGTCCAGCAATCAGTTTATGACACAATAATTCCAAATAGCACCAATTATACTTAATTATGCTTTTTTATTTTTTATTATTATGTACTTTTTATTTTCTTTGAATTGAGGTTAAGTATGAAATATGTTTTGTCCATTTTTATTTTAATTTATGCCAATTCTACATAGTTTCATTTAATATTCATTTTATTCAGGTTTATTCATTTTATTCAGGTTTAATATAACAAAGTACAAAAATTAAAAGTATATAAACATAAAAACAAACAAACACACACAAAAAAGTATATAAACAAATTTTTTATTAGGGAATACCTCTAAAATTCAATAGAGGTCAGTAAAAAAATATAACAGACACTAATCAGTAGAACCAATTATTGACTTCAGACAACATGCATTTCCCCAATTTAAGCTTATGTGTCTAACTTTTGAACAGTATTTTATCACAGTATGTTTATCACAGTTTAAAATTCATTCTGTAGTCTTTAGTTCCAGATTATTCTCTTCATTGCTCTATAAATTCCCATGTATGAATATTCTAATTTATCCACTTTACTATTGATGAGACTTTGGATTATTTCCACTCTGGGCTATTGTGAATAATGCTGCTATAAACATGTCATTCCATGCACCAAGGTTTGTATTCAGTTAGGATAGATAAAGGAGTGGAGTTGAAATGTTAGAGTGTCTATACTTAATTTTAGAAGTGATTGTTCTCCAAAATAATTTGATCTAACTTATACTTGTAAGATAAATGTATAAATTCTAGTAGTTTACAATGGTTATTATTAATCCTTGAAGATAGTTTTTTGTGTATGAAAGCATCCCACTTCAGTTTAAATTTACACTTCTCTTATGATTTCTCAGAATGCATACCCTTTCCTATTTGGATATCCTCATTGGTAAAATATATTCTTTCCCATTTTAAAATTGAGTTCCTCATATTTTTATAATAATTTGTGGAGTATTTTAGAAATTCTATATTCAAACATTTTGTCACATATAGATTGTAAATGAATCTACTTGCTCTCTGTCTTGCTTTTTTAATCACTAAATGGTGTATTTTGATAAAAAAGATTCTTAATTTGGATGTGGTCCAATGTCTATATTCCTTTTATGGTTAAAGCTTTCTGAATCCATTAAAAATCTTAATCTACTCATAGTTAAAAAGACATATAAATTTTCTACATAGTTTTAACTTACTACATTTAACTTCCAGCCTTTACATCAAATACATGATTTGAAAATTATTTTAAACTAAGGGACTTATTATAGGAAAAATATAGTATAACTATTTTTCTCCTACAGCTGCCCAATGGATAAAAACTACATATTTAAAATACTATAGACATAGCTTGTTTTATCTCAATTTATTGGACTTTACAGATACTGGGTTTCTTAGATATAAAAAATATTGCAACTCTATTTCAACAAGTACATTGGAACCATTTTTTCCTGTTGTATGTGCTTTCTCTGTGTCTTTTTGCCACATTTTGCTAAATTTTCTCACTATTTAAAACATTTTGATATAATATGTATGACAGTATTAATGGTCAGTGGTATTTGATGCTATTATTGTCAATGTTTTGTAGTGTCACATATTTTGCCAAAATAGGTGGCATACTTAATTTCTATATTCTGATTATTTTATAAGCTCTCTATTTTCTCATCTCACTCTCTTCTTGGCTATACTTATTTCTAAAACAAAACAACACTGGAAAACAACTGTAAGATCCTTACAGTGATATCCAAATGTTTATTTGTAAGTAATAATCACCTGTTTTGCACTTTAAATTAAATTCTACAGAGCTAAAGCATTATTACAGTGGAGATAGGGTGTTTATTTTGTATGCTGCTGACTGGGTTCAATCCCAGGTATCATATGGTCCCCCAATCATCACCAATGGTAATGGCTCCTGAGCATTGGCAGATGTGGCCCCAAATTAAAAATAAAAACAATTTATTAAGTACTACTAGTGATTAAACTTGGGATAAAATCATGCTGCATTAATTACTTACAAGCTAAGTAGTTAATGCAAAGCAAAAGTTCTCATGGGAAATTTAAAGTGCTACTAAGTGAACATTTAAAAGCTAAGAAAATTACACATTATTGTTGATATGACTGATAAGCAATTTTAATCCAGAAAAAAATGTTCTTTTTGTTTGTTTGTTTTTGGGCCATATTCGGCGGGCTCAGGGGTTATCCTGGCTGTCTGCTCAGAAATGCTCCTGGCAGGCACGGCGGACCATAAGGGACGCTGGCATTCGAACCAACCACTTTAGGTCCTGGATTGGCTGCTTGAAAGGCAATCGCCGCTGTGCTATCTCTCCGGTCCCTAGAAAAAATGTTTTTGTCACATCCACCAGTGCTCAATATTTTTACTCCTGGCTCTGTACTCAGGAATTACTCCTAGCTATACTCATGTGGTCACTGGGATTGATCTTGAGTTGCCATACACAAGGCAAATGCCTAAATCTCTGAACCATTACCCCCAGAGAAAGAGTGGATAGTAGACAAAACCAGTCATAGCATTCCCTTAAGATAACCTAACCCAAATTTTATAGGATTTTATAAGTGTTGACAGAAGTGAAAATACTGCAATAATAGTTAGAAATGAGAAGAGTTAGAAATTAGTCATTCATGAGGTTTAAGGAAAGAAATGACTCCATGTCAAGACAAGTATAAAGTAGTGAATACTGATCCAGAAGCTGGAGCAAGTTAAACAGAGATCAAACAAAAATTTCTCAAAGAAGCTATACTGAAAACCTTTATAAATACATTATTTTTTCTAAGCTAATATTCTATGAATATTGTTACAGCAAACAAGTTTTTTTTAAATATATTTAAATAGCCTTGCATTTGTAGAAGATACTCTCGAGAGCTGCCACAGTCTCTTGTAAATGACTGGACTCAAAACTTCAAAGGGCTAGATAACTGTGCTAAAAGGAGCTAATGTGTTTCTTCTGACATTCAGTTGAAGTCAATGCTGATGTATCAAACTTAAAATCTTTAAGAATTTCTTAAATCTACTATGCCTATACTCTATAAATGAAATAAGAAAGTTTGAATACTAGCACATATATTTACAAGGCAGTTTTATAAACATTTTGAGCCTATGGTTGAGACTTCTTGTTCAGAAAAAGAAAATACTCCTTTCAAAATATTGTCAGCACTTAGTGACAGTATATCAAGTTATCCAAGTTCTCTGATGAAACTGTTCAATGGGATTAACATTGTTTTCATGTCTGCTAATGAAACACATAGTCTACATTTCATAGATCAGAGTAATTTTGATTTTAAATTTTAATTATTTAAAATATACTTCATAAGGTTCTAACTTCCATGCAGAGTGATTGATTTGGCAGCATTTATTCTGATATCTGAACAAAGTAAATTGAAAATTATCTTAAAGGATTCATCATCATATTAGATGCTAAGGATAACACTCATAATACATGAGAGAATATGAAATATCAACACTACAAAGAGTTTGGGAGAAGTCTATTCAAACTCATTGATTATTTTGGTATTGATGATTTCCCATAAAATTAATAGGCCCTGAAAATGTAATTAAATTTTTGCAAATATGATAAAGTGAGAGTTGTTTTTTTTGGATGAACAAAGTATGTAGTTTCTTGAGATGGAAATTACTCTTAGTGAAAAATCTTGTGATATTGTTAAAATGATATCAAAGGATTTTGATTATTGCAAACTTAGTTGATGAAGCAATGCTAAAGTTTGAGAGGACTACTACCATTTTAAAAGAGATTGTTCTTTGGATAAAAATTATTAAAATACATATAACATGTTACACAAAAATTTTTGTGAAAGGAAAAGTTACTATGTTTAACTTCATTTTGTTTTACTTTAAGAATTTGTTACTGCCATATCTACCTTCAGCAACCAGAACTTTGGTTAGTCATTACCTGTTAAACTTCATCAAGATTAATAACTAGTAAGAATGTTTAGATAGGGCCCGGACAGATAGCACAGTGGCGTTTGCCTTGCAAGCAGCTGATCCAGGACCAAAGGTTGTTGGTTCAAATCCTGGAGTCCCATATGGTCCGCCATGCCTGCCAGGAGCTATTTCTGAGCAGACAGCCAGGAGTAACCCCTGAGCACTGCCGGGTGTGGCCCAAAAACCAAAAACCAAAAACCAAAAAAAAAAAAAAAAAAAGAATGTTTAGATAATGGTTAGTAATATATTCCAACTAAAATATGTACATTGATTTTTTACATAAACCTTTAATACTAAATCATAGTATACTGCAGTCATAACTTTTATGTGCATTGGAAAAATATTTGACTTGAATTATTGTACTATTATCTTTTTATTGAATTGCTCTGAAACTGAACCCAATTTGCGAAGGAATGTATATGCTTTAGCCATTGTTCTATAGTGCTATCCTTATCATAAATTAAGTAGCTTTATATTTGTGAGCCTACTCCTTAATCTGTCTAAAAATCTGATTGCCTTTTTATACTATCTTAATTACTGCATTCTAATACGTCTTGAGATTTATTAGTAAGTAATATTGTTATACTAAACTGTCATATATAGAGTTTGAACTCTATAAAATGTTATTTTTATCTTTCAATTTTCACTATGACATTATTTTTACCTTATAATAGAAAATTCTATGATTTAATCTATTTATTAAAGATATTATGATAAATTATTGTTTTTATAAGTACATATAAACACTTTTACTATTGCTACTACAACTATACTATTATTAATATCCTAATGAAAACAAGCTTTATCAACACTTTAAAGGGAAAATAATTCAAGGAATTTAGCCAAGTTCCTAAATGTGTCAATATATTTTCATTCAAATAGCTAAATATATCTAGTACACACTAGAGTCCATCTGTATTTTTTTCATTCCAGCTTAATGTATATTCTGTGAAAGTACTGAAAGTCTATAAATAGTATGCAGAATTTATTTGTCAGTTTAATAGGTAGATTATAACAGCATTTCAAGTTTGTGACCAAATCTCAACTAGCTATTTTTTGCTTGATCAAAATGTTGTAGAAACAACAACAAAAAATAGTTCATTATGTTCTTACTAGCTGTTTGAGAAAGTTCAGCCTTCCCTGTGTATGGTTTCTCTGTATAACACTTAGTAGAATTGTAATGCTTTTACTGTCACCTCTAAATATCATTACACCTTAGTGAATCTGCAGAGTTATATAACACTGTGATTAAACAGAATCACACCCCTTTCCTAGCACAGACTCTGAGTTTTGCTGATGTAGAAAATACAGAATACCAAGATTTCCAGATGTCTTACCTAAAGTTTATAGAAAGGAAAGAAGATGAACAAAAAACTGAAATTAAAAAAAATAAGAAAAACTAATTTTACAGTACTAATGAGAGAGAATGGATAAAAATAAATCAGACTTCTCTAATTTTACTTATTCCTTTTTAACTAACAATATTTTCTTTCATCTTTGGATTACTGCCATGAGGAATTAAGAACTTGAATACAAATTGATTATTAAAAATATAGACTTAATTTAAAAATTAGCAACGTAATTAGGAAAAATGAAGAATATATCTAATTCCTAGGATTTTTAGAGGAGTGAACTACACCATATTTGTACATCATATGGTAGTAGATCATATGGTGCTGCAGAGAAAAAATACACAGTGGAAAAATTATTCTTTGTTTCAGGAACAAAAATGTTATGTTTTTTATAGTTGACATTTCTGTCACACTTGAGTAACTGAAGTCAAAGAACCTTTACTTCATTAACAATGAAAGGAATTAGCATCAGAGTTCACCTATTTAAACAATGCAGCAGACATCACTTACACAGGTCAATTACATTTTTAATAATAAAAACAAGAAAAAAATTCATAGTCTCACACGAGATGGTCTAATTTGGTGCTTTTTCACACATTTCAAACCTGAGACTTGAGGTTGAGTGCAAAGAGTATGCAGGTCTGGTTGACACATTCAGAGTTCCTGTGAATGCTGCTGAAGAAGTCACTAACCTTCATTCCGGAGCTGACACCCCATTTCTGGAGAGCGATTTTACCTTCTACCTGCTTCTCAGAAACCTCACCTGTCATGATTATGTCTGTGTTGTTCAGTAGCTGGTCTTATTTTACTCTGGAGAATCAACGAGTATTTGATGAATAATTATTTGCCTGCTATTTTTTTCAACTCTATTTTCGAGTTTCTACTTTTACTTCCTAAACTGGGTTTTATTTTCATAGTTCTGCTAATTATGTAGGTCATAAGCTCTAACAAGGCAGGCAGTGGCAGGTCTGTTCCTAGTTGAGGTGAACCCTCCAGTGCACAGAACAGCAATAACCCAATACTTTAGTCCTAAGCATATGAACTTATAAGAAAATATTATCAATTAATATTTCAATTTAAAATTAACTTTCAATTTTTATGTTTTGCGTGAGTGTTGCTTATGTATATCTTATTGCTCATGAAGTAATCAATTAGTTTATCCATGGCTTGTGCCTTGTAATATGAAGGATGAAATGATGGGTGTATCATATGAATCATTATCAATATGATAGAAGATGAAACACTGAGAAATCAACCCATATTTTCCTTTATATTTGCTTTATCTGTACTTTTTTTTTGGCAGGGTAGGGGGAAAACATTTCTGGCATTTCTCAGAATTTACTATTGGCTCTGTGCTCAGAAATCATTCCTGGTAGACTTGAGGGACCATACTGAATGTCGAAAGTCAAACCTGGGTCAGCCATGTGCTCTATCTACTGTTTTATTGCTCTAATTCTTCTGTACTTACATCATTAAATCTAATTCTGTTGTTTCACGAAGGCTAGTTTATCTTCTTATGCACTGTTTTTTTTATAAAAATATAATCGTTTTTATATCATTGTTTTATATTTTATATAACTGGAAAGCCCTGACAACTTTGCAAAATGTCAATTGATTAATAGATTAATATAAATTCCACAAATAAGGAATTAATTCATTAGATATGTCTAGAAACCAGTTTTTAGAACTAGAACTAGAACTACTTTTCATGCTAGAAACACTTCATTAAATAAATGTTCACTAATTCACTTAACTTCAACTTTTATTTTTTGGCTTTTTGGCCACACCCAGTAATGCTCAGGGGTTACTCCTGGCCTTGCACTCAGAAATAGCCCCTGGCTTGGATAACCATATGGGACGCTGAGGGTTTGAACCACAGTCCATCCTAGGCTAGCGTGAGCAAGGCAGATGCCTTACAGCTTATGCCACCACTCCGACAACAGCTTCAACTTTTTATAATGAAAAGTTAAATGTATTCACAATGTATTTATTATTTAAGAGAATATAATATAGTAAACTAAAATATAAAGGTCTACCATAGGCTACTAAATTATGTGTATGTCTTTTTTGAGGGGTGGGGGAGGGTTATCCTCCTCCTCAGTGATGCTCAGGAATACAGGAAATACTCTGGCAATAGTAGGCTGGGCTGACAGACCAGTTAGGTTCAATGCAAGGACCTGAAGATGCAAGAAATCACTGAGGTGACAGCAGAAGGGCCCAGAGAGTCTTTAGGCTCTCACTAAGTAGTGTTGGAGTTAGGTCCAGCCCTATAACCAGCATTGATACTGGGAGGAAGGCATGTAAGAGGGGGGTTGAATTTGGGTTCCTTGCTATGCTTCTATTCCTGGCCACTGAATTATCTCCTGTTCCTCTTTTTATCTTTTCATGAACAATTTTATAATATTATTGCATAACGTAGAAAATGGAAGCTAAATAGGAGAAATTATTTAGCTAAAAATGCACTGAATATTTTTTATTACTGAATTATGATGCCATACCTAGCATTTGTACCATTACATCTTTCCCATCATAGATAACTAACATTTGAGTGCTTAATATGTACTTAAGTATACTGTGTTAAATTTTTTATTTTCCCTATTTCATTTTTGTACAAAACAGTATAAGAAATGACCATTATGTACATTTAAAAAGTGTGAAAAACAGCTACATATTTTTACAGCTAAAGACATTTGTGCAATTTGTGTAACTTACCAGTAGGAGGCTTTGAAAGATTCAAAGTTGGATGCCCATACATAGTTCATAACTTTTTGTTAGTCAGCAGAAAGTGGAGAATTCTCAGAATTAAGGGTCCTCTGAAATGAGGCTTCACATCCTAACAATTAAAATAGAATATCATGGGCAAAAATCTGGGAATATAGTTTTATAGGTCAGAGGTAACTGTAACAATGTGCAGCAGCAAGGTTGAAAACCATATCACTGGTTGTTTCTAAGTTCTGCCTTGTTGTAAATCTTTGTCATACATTGGTGACTTTATCTCAAGACACAGGTCTACTTTATTTCTTTCCTAATGCTACCCTTTATATAAGCAAGGAAATCACTTCAGTGACAAGTACATTTCAAAGCAAGTAAGAAAACCACTTACTGGCTTAATAAAAGAGCTAATCCTTGTAAGTTTTAGTTTTCTATCTATACAGTACTCAGTATAGACAACAAGCTATGTATGGTTCTGGTTTTTCCAAGACACCAAGTCAATCTTTGCAATCTCAGTGTAGAACCAATTTTAACCACAACAGAGAGCGAGGATAGGACGGAGTAGGTTTTCAAAACAAAATGGTGTAAAAATGTTTTAAAAAATGAAATAATATCTTCAAGATACTCAAACTACATACTATATTTATTTGAGGGTATTAAAATATGTGGAATTATGCACTAACCCATAGAATTATTAGATTCTGACTTAACCACAGTGGTCTATCCAGCCTTGAATGGGAACCATCTTCTTTCTGTGTATTCTTCATAATTTTCATTTTCTTTTTAGGAAAAACCAACCTTAATAATAAAATGCAGCTGGCTTATTTGCACACTGAACCTATTGTCTAGATTATTTTATTTTTAATGAGAAACAAAACAAACAGAAAATGTATTAAAATTTTCCTTGTGAGGCCGGAATGATAGCATAATGGGGAGGGCTACTGACTTGGGATGGACCTGAGTTGATCCCCAGTGTCCCATATGGTTACCTGAGCCTGCCAGGCACAATTTCTGAGCATAGAGCCAGGAGTAACCAATAAAAAAAACCTAAACAAAAATAAAATAAAATTTTATTTGGAAGATAATAGGCAACACACATGGCACCCCTTCAGTGACAGTAGTGCAAACCAGTGTCAAAGAAGAGGGGAGGAAGGGAGATAGGGGAGAAGAGAAAGAGACAGACAGAGACAGAGAGTCATAGAGAGAGTGAGAGTGAGAGTGAGAGAGAGAGAGAGAGAGAGAGAGAGAGAGAGAGAGAGAGAGGGAGAGAAGTAGAATGCCAGCCCCAGAAGCAGGTGGGGGAGGGTGGGTGGGAGAGAAGAGGCCATCAGGGAGGATGAAAGGGGAACTGGGGACATTGGTGGTGGGTTATGTGCACTGGTGAAGGTTATTGTGCATTGTATGATTCTTTTTTTTTTTTTTTTTTTTTTTTTTTTTTTTTTGGTTTTTGGGCCACACCCGGCATTGCTCAGGGGTTACTCCTGGCTGTCTGCTCAGAAATAGCTCCTGGCAGGCTCGGGGGACCATATGGGACACCGGGATTCGAACCAACCACCTTTGGTCCTAGATCGGCTGCTTGCAAGGCAAACACCGCTGTGCTATCTCTCCGGGCCCGCATTGTATGATTCTAACTTAATAATAAACAACTTTATTTGTGGAAAAATGCATAATGAACAAATTTGTAACCACTACTTTTTGTTTAAATAAAATTTAAAAGAAAAGATAATAGGCAACAAATATGAGTTATCAAAACAAGTCACCTTGGTCCATTCATTTTAACAGTTTTGGAAAATGAATCCAATTAAGAATTTAGTTTAATCCTTTAATAATTCTGACTTTAAATGTCCTCAGTATGAAATAGTGTAATTTACCTAAATCCATATTTGTGTAAATGTTATCCTAAACTTCATTCCACTTAGATCATTTCTTAAATAATTAAAACTTATACCTTAGAGATTAAAGTGCTAAGCAGGGTAATTATGTATTACTGTTTTCTTGGAATGGTCCAGGTTTTCCTGTTTTCCCCTCCAAATTATTAATTTTACTATGTTTTCTAAAAAGTTTTCTTGTTTTTGTATTATAAATGATATGATCACTGTAGGAACAGGTAATGTGAAATGATGAGCATTTCACTCATACTACTACTTCTAAGTAATATTTATTTAAAATTTTAATGTATTAGAATTTGTTATGAGTGATTTAAATATTTAATTTTATTTATCTGTATATACTCCATGAATTGGGCACTTCATTTTTCAGAATCATTTTTCAGAAATTTTTCAAAGATCATAGAGCAATTAAGTTGTAGAACTGTATGCTTTCCTGTCTTCACATTAAATGTCACTTGAATTGGTTAATTAAAATTAGTAAAAATATGGGACTAGAGTGGGGATGCAAGCAGTAGGGCATCTATCTTACACATGCTAACTTAGGACGGATCATAGTTTGGTTCCCCTGGGTCCCATATGGTCCCCCAGCCACGAGCAATTTCTGAATGCATAGCCAGGAGTAACCCCTGAGCGTCACAGGGTGTGGCCCAAAAAGCCAAAAAAAAAAAAGAAACAAATTAATAAATAAAATTAGCAAAAATATCATTGATGTAAGAATTAAATAAATATATCACTGGGTTTTAAACTCACTATGATTACCAGTTATAATGCAACTGAAAACTAGAAGATTCCAATCATGAAAGCTATTGTAAGCAAAATTCTATAGGGCATTACAAGATTTATCTTATCATTCATGTAATATATATCATGAGAAAATAATTTTGCAACATAAATTCTCCTGTCCTTAACCTATAGTTGTTAGTAATATAATGTTTAGTGCTTAGTCTATATTTTTTTGTTGTTGTTGTTTTGTTTTTGGGCCACACCCAGTAACGCTCAGGGAGTACTCCTGGCTATGTGCTCAGAAGTTGCTCCTGGCTTGGGGGACCATATGGGACACCGGGGGATCGAACTGCGGTCCGTCCAAGGCTAGCACAGGCAAGGCAGGCACCTTACCTTTAGCGCCACCACCCGGCCCCTAATCTATATATTTTAATATTCATATTATATGTATTATATATCCTGTCAAATTTTACTTTATTTTTTAAATACTATAGTCTTAATAAGATTCTAACCCCAGGTTATTATATATCAAAAATCCTAATTTAAAAGGCTGGTGCTGTGGTGCAAGGGGTAAGACCTCTGCCTTGCCTGCACTAGCCTAGAAAGGCAGTTCAATCCCCCGGTGTCCCATATGGTCCCCAAAGCCAAGAGCGATTTCTGAGGCATAGCAAGGAGTAACCCCTGAGCATCACCGGATGTGCCCCCGAAATAAATCTTTATTTAAAAAAAAATCATACCTGAAAAAACACATGTAAAAGTTTTTTTAAGTTGCTAAAGTCTTAGAAAACATTTTTTTTCATGTTTGTTTCATACAGAACTAAATGACAAATTTGTTTTATTATAATTATTGCCCGGGACTCCCAATCAAAATCTAAATCTACTCTGACTTTCTGGGGGAGAAGCCTAGTAATATCTATTTTAGGGAAGTATCACAGATAATACTTGGGATCAAGTATTAAGAGCAAGAATGTCTGGAAATCAATATTTTAGATTAATAATATGTTTTTCTGTTTGAGTATATATAACAAATCTTAAACTATTACTTAAACTATTACTTATGGGGATTTTGGATAAAAATATTAAACTGAACAATGAATCTTTTTAAAAGTTGTAAAATAAGTTTATGCACAAAAGCATCTTTTTCCTTTACTCTCTGAGGCAATATTTATTGAGTGAAGTAGAACTGCTGGAAAATGAATTTCAGTCAGGTACCTCATAATCTCATCCAAAATCCCAAAATGCATTAGTTCATTTTTGGTAACTTGACTTTTGGGCATTGATCCTTATGGTAAGAAATAGATCCTGTTATATATATTTTAGTTGAATAATTTTTCTAAAAAAATGGCTAGAACTTCATTGGACTACTTTTTCAGTTTTACTAATATTAAGTATTAAAATATATATTCACTTTCATTGAACTTGTTAGAAAACAGTTTGGAGCATCTTCATATATTTTAACAACACAAATTATTTTGTTATTGATGTGATTCTCTGAAACTGTAAATTTTGTCACTTTTGCCACCGAGTCACAAGTCTGTCGCATTTTCTATGATTGACAGAGAGCCCTTGATTTAGGCCAGCTGTTGGAGTGCTGTGCACTTACTGCTAAAGCTTTCTGGAGGCCTTGGCTATCACATTTTCATCGAATGTGAATTCCTTTTTGTACGTGTACATATTGTACAGAGAACAGAAGAGCTCACAGCAGCCCCTAAACGGCATCTGTTCTTTATAGTGAGATGAAGAAGCTGCAGAAGGTTTGTGGAAACTTGCTGAAGCTTGTTGTCACTTAGCAGGAAGTGTTTAGAAGTTTGCGAAGAACAGAATTACAATTTGTCAAATGTTGCAAACTTCACAGTGAGCACACAATGTTTGATTTCACCATTGCTCTAAATAGGATTGCATTTTATATACTTTCGAAATGACCAACTTTTTGGGTAAAAAATTTCAACACAGGAATTCACACTCACTCAGGTGAGACCCATTCTTTTTTTTTTTTTCCTTTTTTTTTTCTTTTCCTTTCTGTCTTTTTTTGGAATACAAGTTGGGAGGGGTGGTGGTGGAGGAAGCAGGAGCAATAGGGACTATCAGAGGTTAGGGGACATTGCAGAATCACACCTCCTGCCATCTCACTGGATGGAGGAATACTTTTGTGTACATGATACTTTGCTTTTAGGCTTGCTTAAGAAAAGTTTACTTGAAGAAGCCAGTGAGTACTGAAGTCAATTCTGTAGCATGTGGAATTTGCACATTAATAGCCCTTTGTTTAAAACCTACCACACCTACCTAGACTTCCTTGAGCTGTACTAACTAGCTAGAATCAGTAAAGATTATAGTGAACAGTTTTGAAAGTTTTGACATTTTAATCATTTTTCCTCATGTATAGTTTTAAAATTGCCCATCTTTTCTGCCATTTAATATAACCACCAGGAGTTTTTTTTTTAAGTCTTCAAAGAAGAGAAAAATGTATTATTGTTTACTTTCTCTGGTTTATTGATTTTATTATCAAAAGATTGTATTTCTTGGATTAAAGAATAATTTGGTTAGTATTTAGAGTTCAGCAGCCATAACTATTACTATAAAATTCTTTAACTTATCCAAATAAGTTAAGATTTTAAGGTATAAGAACTTTAGGTTATTTGCACATGTTTTTCATGGGATAAAATGCTTTCAAAGTCTGTTTGGTCTGGTGATCGTTCACAACAGTACAGCACATGGTTTGAATATATTATGACTCAATACTATACACAGAAAAGTTAATACTGGACAAAAATATATGGTGTTTATGACAAAATTTTTCACATGTCTATAACCCTGTTAGATGTATGCTCCACCCATTTGTCAATAGTGTCCATTTTTTTCTGCTCTTTTAATAAAATTGAAATTGCCTAAACCATAGTTGATAATCAACAAGCACAATTACTTGTTTCCTGAAAACTATGTTTTGATTAAACTCTTTTAGAACAAGGTAAAATTCTTACAGGAGTGAGTGCTAAACATCTCATAAAGCTCTGAGCCTACTTCTTCTGTGCTCAGGTCGCTTCTCATAGTGTTCAAGGGACCATATATTGTGCCAGTAGTCAAACCGCGTTTAGCTGTATGCATGCCAGGCATTTGAACTGTTCTATTGTCTTCTCTGTTAAACCTGTTAAACTAAAGCAAATTTCTTTTGCTAATTTTCATTAAAACCTTCTTTCCTACAAGTTTGAGCTCCTAGTTGGAGACATGATTGTTTTTTGGGCCCCACACTGTGTTATCTCAGTGCTCCTTCCCCACTACCTTCTCAGTAAGCCTTAATTCTATTATCAAGGTTCACTGTTGTTTAGTTTTGAATCTTTCTTTATTCTTTCCTCTCCTTACCCCACTGAGCTGCCTCCAGCCCTTCCAGTCTACTTGTTTTTAATTTTGTTCTGTCAGTGGATTTTATGTTATTTTATTGCACATATGGAAGAAATAAGTAAGTACTTTTATTTTTATTCTGACTTATTTATGTACTTATTTATTTTTGGTTTGGGGGCCACATCCAGAAGTGCTCAGGGGTTACATCTGTCTCTCCATTCAGGAGTCACTCCTGGCTCAGGGAACCATATGGGATGCCAGGGATCAAATCCAGATTGGCCACCTGGAGGCAAATGTCTGCCAACTATATTATTTCTTCAGCCCCTCTTCTGTCTTATTTTGCTTTATTTAATTTTCTTTTTTGGGCCATACCTTGTAATACTCAGGGTTACTCCTGGCTATGCTCTCAGAAATCGCTCCTGGCTTTGATGACCATATGGGATGTCAGGGATCGAACCAAGATCTGTCCTGGTTGGATTGCATGCAAGAAAAATGCCTAACCACTGCACTACAGCTCCAGGCCCAAAATTTATATTTTTTAAAGCTTAATAATATTGTGATGCATAAATGCACCGTGTATTTATCTAGTGATGTAGTGACTGGCATTGAGTTTCTTCCACATTTTCGTTATTATATAATGCTGCAAGAAGAATTGTGGTGCATATTGTTTTTTGTTTACATGTTTGTATTTTTTAGATAGTTATAATAGTGTGGTTGCTGGGTTGTATGGCATTGTTAACTTCAGCTTCTTCAGGAAGCTTATCATTTTCAAAAATGGTCCTCCAACTTATGTTTACATCACTACTGCAAAAAAACCCCTTCTTTTTCCCACTCTCTCTCCAACACATGTTGTACCTATTATGTAAACCATTTTCACAAGTGTAAAGTGGTCTCATTGTGGTCATAACTTGAATTTCCTGCATAATCAGTGATAATGAGCATTTTACCCTATGTTTGTCAGCCTTCTTTAAGTTTTTAGAGATGTGTCTATAAAATATGATTCCCACTCTTTTGGGCGAAGTTTATTGATTTTTGTTATAAATTTGAAAGTTTTTGAAAAATATCTTGTATATAAAGCCCTTATAAGATATATGAGGTATGAATATCAACTCCAAGTAAGTAAATTGTCTTTGCATTCTGTTTATAGTCTAATTTTCTGAACAAATGTGTTTCAAGTTAAATACCACACACTTGTTTATATTTACTTTCATTTTCTTTTCTTTTTGAATTTATTGACTTATGATAACTCTCATTAATTTTACAGAATAAGAAGCATAGGGCTAAGATGGAATTATTTGTTGTGTTCTGCTATGTTTAGAATACTGTGCTCTGTGAGTGATTGAATTCAGATGTAGATCATGTTTTGAACCATCTCACTGGCTCTGCTTAAACTCAAGAAAGGTCAAAATTTTGATTTTTGATTAAAAAATTATTTCTTTTCTGAGTTAAATGGAGCCTGTTCTGTTAGTTTCACAGGGTAAACTGAAAAAGAGTGAGGGATTATTTCAGTAGCTCTCTGGTATGCATATTCCACCTTGTTCTAGAGAGTACAAATGGCCATTGAATGAGTTGTTTTGAGAGAACTTTGTAAGTACTTTAAGAACTGATGAAGAAACTCATTAATTCTTCAGAATACTTACTTCCCTTAATAGAAAGAAAACAGTCTATTGGCTCTTTAGTAGTAATCAAGTGAAATGCAGATACCTTTAGGCTTTTACTTCTAATCACCTTTTATAGGTTACCTAACTTTTTGCCATTATGTCTAACCAGAAACTATTTTAAGGCTTTTAATTGTAACATGCATCTTTTTTTTCTCTAGGATTTCATTATAATTTGGGATACCTTATTAAATAACTTTGAAATCTTGCCACAGTCTATCATATAAAAAAACTTTCAGGCTACCAACTTATTATTACTCTATAAGGATTTGGAAAGAGCACATACTTAGTTTTTCATCCTACAGGAAATCAAATAAGAAAACCTGGATCACAGAAAATTTTAAAATAATTAGAAAGTGATAAACCAGAGAGATAGTACAGCAGATTGAATGTTTGCCTTGTATGTGGCCAACCCAGGTTTATTCTGTTATCTCATATGGATTTTTGACCTCCACTATGAGTGGTCCTTTAGCACAAAGTCAGGAATAAGCCACACAATGGGTGTGGCAAACACACACACACACACACACACACACACACACACACACACACACATAAAGGTAATGACTTTTTTTGTCTGTTTTGTTTTTGTTTTTTGGGGGGCCACACCCAGCGACACTCAGGGGTTACTCCTGGCTATGCTCTCAGAAATCTCTCCTAGCTTGGAGGACCATATGGGATGCTGGGGAATCCAACCGTGGTCAGTCCCAGGTGCCACATGCAAGGCAAATGCCCTACCATCTGCTCCACCACTTGGGCCCCAAAAATATGACATATTATACTTACTATCTTTGTTCATCATTTACGTAATTAAAGTTCACATACTACATTTTAACAGTGATTGTTTATCAATGATCTGAAAATTTTCTGGAAAGCTACCAAGTGATCTCAGAAGCCTATACAAGGCAGTTAACACAGCATGACTTAATGATTTTAATGATGATATAACTTTAAGTGTTTATTTTATGACAAAAACATTTTATGTCTAAATGACCTGCTGGACTATAGTTTCTCATGTTTTGTGTAAATTTTATTTTAAACAACAATATAATAAGTGTAATTTTATGCTAATAATCATGTGTCAAATATAAGAGAGGAATTATTTCCATATTCCTTCTTTTTTGTCTACTCTGTGATAATTCTTTTTTATTCTTTTTATATATGTTAAGTAGCTTATAGTTTGTGAAATGAAATTATACAATCATTATGTTGTTCTTTTTATTTGACCTCTAAAACAAAATCAGGTATTCAATATAGTTAAAAAAAAGAAAAGCAGGAATATGCACAAAAATTAGGGGTATATGATTTACATGTGAGGTACGCCTCAACTAAATTCCCTGCACTGTACTTATTCCCTGAGAACAAATGTGTATTTCTGGAAACTCCACCCCTTGTGCCTCCAGGTCTTCATCTAGAACTTTTGGCACTGCAGGGTCTGAATTAGTAGAACTATTTTTTGAACTCTGTGTTTGCTTAGTATCACAGAGAATAATGTGAGAGCCCTCTGAGCATTGTTTTGCGGGCTTCTCCAATAAAAAATAAATGTAGAAGACAGACTTCTTGAGTTCTGAAAATTTTATATGATAATTTTTACCTGAAATATATCAAGAAAAAGTAATGGCAGACTTAACCATCTATATAATTGACTATTTTTGATCTTATTAAAAATTTACAGAATAGAGGAATATTGAAAAACAACTTCATTATTATTTTCTTTTCTTTCTGCTCCATTTATATTTTTGTTTATGTGTGGGGCCATGCCCCATTGCTAGGACCCTCTAAGCTCTATAGGATCTCACTATGCTCAGGATTCATTACTGGCAGTGTTCAGGAACCATTCCTCTGTATGAGTGCTCTGGCTCCAACCCCCATTTGATATTTTAGTAAGAACTCAAAATAACATTCTTTTATTTATTTTTTTTTGGTTTTGGGGTCACACCTGGCAGCTCTCAGGGGTTACTCCTGGCTCCATGCTCAGAAATTGCTCTTGGCAGGCTCGGGGGACCATATAGGATGCTGGGATTCGAATCAATGACCTTCTGCATGAAAGGCAAATGCCTTACCTCCATGCTAACTCTCGGCCCCTCATAAAAACATTCTATGCCAAATAAAATTTTATCTAAAATGTTGAAATTGATAAAACCATGCTACCATACATCTTCTTAGTTAATGTAGTATAGTTTTTTTATTAATAATTTTTATTTTGACCAAAGTGGATTACAAATCATTCACAGTAGTATTTTAGGTACATAGTGGCATTGAATCAGGGACATTCCCACTACCAATGTTGTCCTCCCTCCACCCCTGTTCTCAGCATGTTAGGTTTTTATAGTATTGAATAATGAAAGCCATTCCCATTGAATAACTAATTATATGAGTATATCATTTTATTTTCTTGTGATTATATTGCTTACTGAGAATATTGTAACTTAAAAATCCATATATTGACATATGTTATGATTTAGGCATTGTAGTCTAGAGTGTTAATTCCTTTCAGTCACCTTCTGATTTACCTAGTAATTGTAGCATATCTTTCCCTGTATATATTTTTTTCATTATATAAAGTCTGGGTTTTGTTTTGCTTGAGGGGGTCACAACCACCATTTCTCTGGGGGAGCACAACTCTTGAAGAAATGATCCTGGAGCTTCCACAGGCTAAGATTGTACTTCTAGCCTTTGAACCATCATTCCTAAATTCTGAATTTATACCCAGGAAATGTTAAAAGCACTAAAGAGATATATGCCTCTATTTTTTCCCACACCTAATTTAAAGATAATGCTACATTTTTGATAATGGAGTAAGAAAGCTCCTTCTTTTCATGAATCTGTTTGAAATCATGACCCAAATATGAGACTTTCTCTTTGAGTGAACTCTTAGGAAAATGGCTTATCCTCTGCTATAAATTGAGAAATTGTAACTGAGTCTCATCCTATTCAACAAAGATAGAATCCTAGTCAAATTACTTAATTTTAAAGATCTTTTATCTCAACCTTATGTTTGAACCCTTATGTCTGAATCCTAGTATAAATTTTACCCTTTCCCTTTAGTCCTCACTATTATCTCCTACTTCAGGGTTCCAGTCCTTTCCATTTAAATTTCTGTTACTGTCTCTGGTGTATTTGCTTGCACTTTTTCATTCTCCTTTATCTAGCTTTTCCTATTTTTGTTTTATCATTTACACTACTATAGAATTATTTCATCAAGGCATAATTTGTATAAAAATTCTCTCACTTGAATACCTGCACAGATAATGACCTCATATTTGCTATAATTCTCTGCCATTGCCATCTTGAAATTCTTGGACTTTCTGAACTGGAAAATTCACAACTTCATTTTCTACTGGATCAATAAATTATATGACCAGTTTTTTTTGACATTGGAAGCCTTTTAGAATGGATGAAATTCATCCATCCTAAATATATTTTTTCCTAGTCTCACTTTTTTCATATTTTTATACCAAAACTTTCTTCAGATACATACTTTTGTATATAATTGAAATAATTACAAATACTATTGAAAGATTGATCTGAAGATTCAGTATAAAGAGAAGCCAATAGTGACATTCTTACCATTATCAAAAAATTGTCACTTTCTCTTTGTTTCTAGACAAGATAATTTGAAATAAATCTTTCCACATTAGGTGAAGCCAAAATTCAAAATGACTCTACAATGTGAGGCTTCGTTAGTACTTACAGTTAGACAATTACATGAAGGCAAGAGCTTTTCTTGAAGACACAGAAACTAATCCCAGCATAAATGCTGTTGAGTATAATTAACAAGGTGTTACTCTGTCTCTCCTCACTATTAATTTTCCCTAGTTATGAAATATAAACATGTATATATCCTAGCACAACAAGAATAAGATCTAGAGAGGAAATAAATAACAGAATAAAGGGTAGATTGTTTTGAAACATATATTGAGGTAAATACTACTTTTATTTATCTCAATTTTCAATTTACTTTTTTGCAGTGGAGATGTTTGGGCCACACCTAATTGTGTTCAGGACTTTGTCTTGGCTCTGTGCTCAGGGAACACTCCTGGCAAGATTTAGGGGACAAGATGTGGTGCCAGGGAATTAACTCAGTCAGTTGCGTGCAAAACAAGCATCTTACCCACTGTATTATCAACTTGGCTGAAACATTTTTCTTTCATGATATGACAATAATCTTTAATTTACTGTCAATTGCTTTGTCTTATTATAGTGTATTTTATTTCATTATAGTTTAACACATAGATTAAAGCTCAGGTTTTACAATTGAATTTTTAGAAAGTGCCAAATGATGAACTTGCACAAATTAAATTTAACTTTAACCCAGTTCATTCCTTAACTTAAATTCTTACTAATCTGAATTGTACTCCAAACTTCTCCCCTATTACCTCTCATTTTACTTGCAGTAACAAAGCAATCAGTAATAATTTTCTATTTGCCATGTGATAAATAGATTTTTCTTGTTCTTTAATATCTTATAGTTGAATTCATACTATATGAATTTGAGTACCTATTTTAAAATTGTCTTTTTGGAAAATTCCTGAACACATCTTTTATGTATTATTGAACCTAGGTATCTTTAGGGGATGCTACTGTGGTAGAATTTCTGGCTATGGAGAATTTCTGGGTCAGTGAGTAAAAATCTACTCCACTTTAGACAATTTTGTCATCCATGTTTGATCCCATTCACTTTGGTCCCTACCAATATTGTGGAGGGGATAATCTTTACCTATTTTTTGTTTTTGGTTTTTGGGTCACACCCCATGACATTCAGGGGTTACTCCTGGCTATAAGCTCAGAAAACACTCCTGGCTTGAAGGACCATATGGGACCCCGGGGATCAAACCAAAGTCTGTCCAGGATCAACTGCATGTAAGACAAATGCCATACTGCTGCGCTATTGCTCTGGCCCAAATCTTTACCTTTTGATAACTTATCATAAGGTCATAGAAAAAATACAACCACTTAAGTGAAATTTTGGCACCAGTAACAATTGTCTATCACTTCTGCTTTAGGAGTAATAGTTGTTATTATTATTATTATTATTATTACTATTATTATTATTATTATTATTATTATTATTATTATTATTATGGTCTTTTCAGTTACATGTTTGAAATACTAGAGGAAATCTAAATAATTTAGATGTCTTCAGTATATTCCACACATCATACTAGGCATTTACTGAGTATGAACTTATTCCAAAGTTACAAATGTATAAAACTGCTTGTGATAACTTACTTAAATTTAAAAAAATATATGTAAGTAAAAAAGAATCATTTTTCCTTGAGGAAAAATGAAGTAATAAATTTTAAAAACATTTCATTTCTGCCAACATATAGAAATGATATTTAGTTATATTATTTCTTTTTTTCTTATATAATTGTCTAAACCTTACTCTCTTCTAAGTTTCCAACTTTAACTGGTTTGAAAAGATACATTTCCTTAAAAGCCATAATTACCAATTACTCTGCCAACCATTATTGCTGCCTTATGCTGTAGGCAACTTCTTTGGCGTTCTAGGATTGCCTACTTGTAATAAAATGGTTCCATGTCAATCTAGGATTGTATTATTCATTTTACATCTGGCATATTCCTAGTTATTGTCAAAAATGTTTCAGACTATGTCATGCATTTTGAAAAGCTTATTGAAAGGAAAATGAGGATAAATGGTGCTTGGCCTTGAGTCATAGAAACACAAACCTTTCTTTAATCCACACTCTGACATAGGCAATCTTTGCAGATAATACAAACCATTGTAAAGTTGTGGGAAATCTTTGCATAGCCATGAATGAAGTTGCATAAGACATTTATATTAGAAGAGCAAAGATCTTAGGAGAAAAACAAAACAGAACTGGGCATGAGACTATGTTCTAAAATTCTGTGATTTATGGCTATTTCCTCTTTCTTTTTTCATGTGCAGGTTAACACTTCAGAGAACTTAATCATGCCTTTCCATAAAAGTTACACAAGGTGCAGATAAAGAATCTTATGATTTGTACAGGCACAAGATGAACAGCATTTTGAAAATTCCCAAGATAGCTCATACACTTTTTTTTTCTTCACAGTAGGATGTAGAACTGGAAGTTCTGAATCAGGAGTGTAAATGCATTGCAGTGTAACAAAAAAAATGAGAAATAGTAAAGGAAATACATATGAATTACATAGGATTCTATTATCACATTCTACTTGAGTTACCATTAATCATGGCAATGCAAATAGTTTATGTGGTGTCTACATATCTATTTGTTTAAAACTGAAGGAAATATAAACTATATATATATATATTAGGTGGGTTAATAATTTAAGGTCATAATTTTACTGAACTATTTTCAAACCAGAAACCATAGTTTTTGTATACAATTACAATAGATCATTCAGTAGTAGGATTAACATCTTAATTTAGTATTACTGGAAGGCAAAATCCAAATTCAAATGAATAAATCATTTATTCATTTACTCAATAAACAAGTATCAAGCATTTGTTATCACAATTCAATGTTCTAATAACAATAGATATATTTGCATGGCAGTCCTGCCAAAGAACATTAAGTGTCTAAATTACTGTCAGAGTTAAATATTTTAACCCTCAAGGGGAAATTGCTCTGATTCCAAATTTCTTGTAATATCATTTTTCCACTATGCTATGTAGCTTACATTTTTGGATAAGACCATGAAAATTGTGTCTAGATTACTTGAAATGATATTATCTACTAGATAAAAAATATTCTTTTAAGGGTCACCAACTTATCTAGTGTGCATGATTGAATCAAATGTATTACTTTTCATTGAAGACTAATTTGAAATTCTCATTTTAAATAACTCTAAGCAATGGTCTGTGGTGCATCATGTTATTTTTATTGTAATTAATTCCCATGAAACAAAAGAAAAATCTGTTGTTTTTATTGTGCAAATGTAGGTTTATTGAAACTGTACGTGGGTCACATATTCTGGAATATACTTCAGTATTTCTTCTTCATTTGAAAGAGTTAAAGTTGGTAAAAATAAATTTCAACCTATAAAATCATATATAACAGTTTAAGTTTTATTTTAAAACTGTCTTATCTTTGATATTTTATAATTATACATTTTTATTTATTATACTAATTTAAAATTTGTGGTATACACCTAGCAGCATGAAGGACTTACTCCTGACCGTGGTCAGGGATTTCTCATGGCTGTGCTTGGAGACAATATAAGGTGCTGGAATCTAATCTAGGTCAGTTATATAACCTAACCTGTTATATTGCAAAACTATATTCAAGTATTTTGAGTGTTCTTACTGCCCAATATAAAGAATATGAAAGGTCTTAAGTGGAAAATTACATTAATAATAATAATAACAATAAATACTTTGGGAATTAAGTGTGGTTTTCTAGAGGGGTAAAAGACCACCTTTCTGTAATATTCTAATTTCTGGTCCCAGAAGAACAATGAATTTGGAAATATGAGAAAAATTGAAATATCAAGAAATATAAACACTATATTTAAGAGGCTAACTTATAGTTTTAGTGTCTTTTTTTCCCTCTAGTCTGTGTTTGTAGAAACTCTTTGCTTTATTGTTCCCCCATACCACTCACAAAGATAAAAAGAAAAATAGTATTTAGTCTTATAAGCACAATGTTTATGAATACTATATAAGTAAAAACTAAATACAAACAATTGATACTTTGTAAACATTGCTTAAGATTTTATATTGTAATTTTGCCAAAATTTTATCTGGACATCTTTAAAAAATTGAGGTTAATACATTCACTGATGGCTTATCAAGAAGAAATATAAATAAAACATTACTGAGTTTTTTTAGTAGGCATAATACTAACCAAACTTATAATTAATAATTTTAAAGGTGTCAATAGAAAAATAGTGTTAGGAAAAATATATATATACATATATATACACATATAAATGTTTCAAATCATCTTTGACAACTATCATAATTATTAGATAAGAAAAAATTCTTTAAATATCAGCCTTAAGTTAACTTGTTGAATAACTGAAATGCTCTTATTTATTTTAAATAGTAAAAGCATATATAGTTTGATAATCAAAGTTCGTAACAAGAAAATATTTTACATGCTTAATTTTACATGCTTTATTTATCATGCTTGGAGCATATACAATAAATACAATAAAGGGAAAAATAGAAGCAATTTTTTAAGGGAAAATGCTGTACCATCTATTTTTTTCTGTCTTTATTTTGTGAACCTTTTTAGTTTTGATGGATGATTTTACTAAGGACCAAATGTCACATGATCTGTAGGGCTCTGTCTGTGAAATGAGAAGTTAGCAGTGGCCTGAGCAGACATAGTATGGCAAAGCTTGGCAGGGAGTATGGACTTGAATGCTACATTAAGAATCAGTTAATTCCACGTATAGGAAAATGTCATGACTTTATCTCTCCTGACAGCTGCATAATATTCCTTTGTGTGTATATATACCACATTTTCTTTAGCAATTTATCAGTTGAAGGGCATCTTGGTTTTTCCAGAGTCTGGCTTTGTAAATAGCACTGCAACAAATATAGGCGTGCTGAAGAGATTTTTAAATTGTATTTTTGTGTTCCTACGGTATATCCCTAGGAGTAGTATGGCTGGATCATATGGGAGCTCAATTTTCAGTTTTTTGAAAAAACTTCATGTTTTTCATAAAGGCTAGACTAAATGGCATTCCCAAGCAATGAATAAGAGTTCCTTTCTCTCCACATCTCTGTGAAATAAGAGGTAGAAATATAGACACAGAATAGTCTCACTCATTCATGAGTTTTAAGAAAAATTAAGGACAGTATTGTAATAATGCCTAGAGACAATAGAGATGAAGGCTGGAAAGACTGGCTCACAATATGAAACTGTCCACAAAGAGTGGTGAATGTAGTTAGGGAAATAACTACACTAACAACTATCATCACAATCTTAATGAGTGAGAGAAGCAGAATTCCTATCTCAAATACGTACAGGGGTTGAGAGGCAGAAAGGGGGGACATTGGTGGTGGGAAAGTTGCACTTGTGAAGGGGGGTGTTCTTTTTATGACTGAAACCCAACTACAATCATGCTTGTAATCATAAGGCTTTAATAAAAATGTTATATTAAAAAAAGAATCAGTTCTTAGTACAGTCTCTATATGTTTTTACTTACCTATATACTCTAGTATAAGCCAACCCAAATATAAGCTGGCCTCCTAATTTTACCCTAAACTGGGAAAACTTAATGACTCAAGTATAAGCTGAGGTGGAAAATGTAGCAGCCACTGGTAAATTTCAAAAAATAAAAATATATACCCAAAACATTACAATAATTGAGGAATCATTAGGTTAAATATTTTTCAATATTTATTGCTAAAAAACCCTAAAAACTAGCAACAATAAATTTAAAACTTTAAATAAAGTTCAGTAAACCATAGCTTAACAGTTTATCAAGTTAAATCACAAAGGTTAAAATTCTTCAAAACTGGATTCCTCCTTCTCATCATCTGTATTTTTAAATCAGGGGTCTCAAACAATTTATCTGGGGGCCGCAGGAGGCAAAGTCAGGGTGAGGCAAGGCCGCATAAGGGATTTCACAAAAAAAAGTCCTCAAACGTCATTATTAACAGTTTTAATTATTTCTTCTGAACATGAATAGAACATTGAGTGAAAATCATAAACAGTTCTTCTGAACATGGCATATTTTGCCTATTCCTTGCTGCCAGAGACTTGACAGTGCTTCTTCTCATAAGTCTGAACCACATTTGGCTTTAGAAAGGAAGCAGTTGAGACCCTCAGTATAGCTTGAAGATGATCATCATTAAGTCTAGACCTGTACTTTGACTTATTGAAGTTTAATGTAAAGAATAACTTTTCACACAAATACGTGCTCCCAAAAAGGCACATAATGCGCTTGAACATTCGGGAAAGCTCAGGGAAGCTGGGGGGCAATTCTCTCAAAAGGTGCCCATGCATGTCTGCTTTTCCACTAATCTCCCTGAACTTGGCTTTGAGATCAGAGTTGCATTGCAGGTCAATGAGCTCCATTTGAAGCACAGGAGGGGCATCTTGCACATCAAAGGAAAAGGGGTTCACAAAAATTTGGAAAGTGGCTCTGTGCTTTTTGAAGTGTGCAAATCTGTGATCAAATTCCTTCTCTAGCTTAAAAATAGCATCAACATATTTCTCACCACTGAATGGTATGCCTGCACCCACAAGTTCCTTGCAAGCTGGGAAATGGCAAAGGTTTGTCTGAGAGAGCTGGGATTTCCATAACACAACTTTTGTGGAGAATGCTCTCACGTTGTCATAGGCAGCACTGATAAGCTGCCCCAGGGCCCTGTAACATCTTGTTTAGTACATTCAGCTTATGTGTGATGTCAACAAGAAAAGCTAAGTCCATGAGCCATTTGTGATCACTCAACTCAGAAACAGCATTCCCATCCTTCTCCATGAAGGCTTTCACTTCTTCTCTCAACTCAAAAAATCTTTTCAGGACATTTTCCCTGCTGAGCCAACGTACCTCGGTGAAATAGAGCACATTTCCATATTCTGACTCCATTTCCTCTAAAAAAGCACAGAACCTCTGTGCTTTAAGCCCCTGGATCTGATTTGGTTGATGCATTTCACAACAATCATCACATTGTTACACAGCAGGCTTTTACTGCAAAGAGCCTGCTGATGGATAATGCAGTGAAGAGCAATGGCCTTCTCTACACTCTCCTCTTCAAGTTTTTTTTTTTTTTTGAATAAGTGCGACCAGTCCATTTTTCCTTCCTGTAATCAATGGTGCTCCATTGGTTATTATTCCAACAAACCTCTTCTATGACAAACCTTCATTCTCAATGGCATCACACAGATGCTGAAATAGCTCATTAACGGTGGTCTGGCCATGCATTGGAATTATTGTGAGCAACTCCTCTGTCAATTCAAAATTGCAATCAACACCACAGACATAAATTGTGAGCTGCGCAGTGTCTATAATATCTGTGCCCTCATCAAGAGCAACTGAGTATGCATCAAAATATTTGGTTTTCTCACACAGTTGATGATAAATGTCACTTGACATGTCAGAATTGTGCTCTGCCACAGTGTTGGCAGAAAGGCTGATTTTGCTAAACGGACCTTTCTTTTCTGAACAGATAATACTTGCAGGCTGTAACATGCATTTTTGAAAAAACTCTCGTTCTGTGAATGGTTTCCCTGCCTTAGCCATCATCTCACTAACCATGTAACTAGCTTCTACTGATGCAGCATTCTCTTTGGTTGCTTTCTTGAAGAAATCTTATTGCCTCATTAGACATGCTTTAAGACTGGCAACCCACTTGGCTCTCTCATTTCCTTTATATTTTGCACATTCGTAGCATGTTTAGTTGAACAATGGCGTTTCAATTTGTATTCCTTGTGCAGTGAAACTTTCTCTGAGCAAATAAGACATGTGGGGATGCCCCTGTGCTCAACAAAGAAATACTGCGTCTCCCACTTTTCCTGAAATTGTCTGTGCTCATCATCAATGTTTCTCTTCACTGCAGGCTTTGTGAAGTCATGATGAAGGTATGAAAAAATCTAATTCTGTAATAAACTTTTCTCCCTTAGGCCTCCGATAATGCAAGGAACAGCGGGCAGGAGCAGCGGAAATGACGTCTGCGCTAGGCGCAAAGTATTCGCTATTATTCGCTTACCAAATATTTGCAATAAAAAATCGCATTAGTAAGGGAAAAAATCGTGTTAAACATTTGCATACCCCGAATGAAACTGCTCGGGGTATGCGAATGTTTAATGCGATTTTTTCTTACTAATGCGATTTTTATTGCGATTATTCGGTAAGTGAATAATTGCGAATACTGTGATATTTGAAGGCCGGCTTCGGGCCACAAAATGTTGTACAGAGGGCCGCAAACGGCCCATGGGCTGCAAGTTTGAGACCCCTGGTTTAAAAAGAGCTTCAGCTGTATCTGATGTAAAGGTCTCAGCATAGACATTGTCATTATCACTGAGTTCTCGCTATCATCATCACTGCTGTTGGTCTCATTCAAAGCACAAAATATTATGGGTTGAATAGTTCAGTGGCATACAATTCAGTTCAGCCAACTACCTCTTTAGCTCAGCCACTACTTGTGGACTGAGCTGAAGAACTGCCCCACCCCAGCAGAAGGCAGAAGATGACTGGAGACTACATGCATTTGATTCTGTGACTGTGCAACAAATCAAATAAACTATATGATCCAAGTATAAGCAAATTTTGTTTTTTTTGGCACAAGTTTTGTGCCAAAAACTTCGGCTTATACTTGAGTATATAGGTATTTCATCTCTCTGAGTACTCATCTACTCCCATGCTTTTACTATCTCTTAGACTAGCAATAACCATATTTAGGACTTTAACTATAAACTCTGCCATAGAGGTAAAACCAATGTATAATGACAATTCTTTCTTTTAATATTCTTATAGTGTTTTCTTTTTAAATTCAAGATATCTCAGTTTAAAAACACTACCATCACTGAATTTTACATTTTATTTTCCTATTGTCTATAGTTTACCACTTTATAAACCTATAATTTTGTTTTCTCTTCTTTTCAAATTCTGCATCCTGTTAATTTTTAAGTATATTTATATTTAAATTTTTTCTTCTAGTTAAACAACTCTAGTCTCAGCCCTTACCCATTATTGAGTATTGTAAAAATTCTTATAACTCGTCATTCCAATTTAGTGTTTTCCCTTACATTTCTAATGCTCAGTATTACCAATGTTATTCTCCTTGTATCAAGATAAATTAGACCAAGTAACTTAGTTACTTAAACCTGTGAGCAACCAGTCTGGAGGCTGGGTTGGGTGTCCAGCCTAAAGACACACCCTTACTCTTTCTGTAATACAACTCTGGTTTTCTGCTGCTTGCAGTAGCTTCTCAGTCTGCAAACTTACTGCTCAGCCAATTAACAGAGACTTGGATGAGACTTCATGGAGACTTCAAGGAGCACTTTCCATTGTTGGAGTACTAAACTACATGCTATATATCTTTCTATTCCTCCAACTTCAATTTGCAGACACCTGTGTTCCTAGTTGAAGCTCAAAGCATTGAATGTACCAAAGGGAGTTCACCAAAGGAGTGTTTTATGACAAAACAATCATAATGACAAAGCAGTGTAAAGCCCAACAAAAGTGAAGATAATAATAGCCAAGAAAGCTCTACTTGGACCAACCAGCTATGTAACTTCTTTCAGGAACTTCATGTTGTTGATGTTGAGGTGACTCCTAAATCTGGCATTTCAAGGTCTGAATTGCAACACATCCTTTTCACCTCATATTGAATCATTCCAGCAAGCTTGACCAATATTGCCAGGAGTGGTATATTTCCTGAGAGTCTTCCAAAATAAAAAATGATTTAAAAAGCTTATTATAATCATATTTAATTGACGAATCATACTTGAAACCTCTCCACTACATGAAAATTAGTACATTGAGATCCAAACCACACACTATCGCAGATTCACAGTAGCCCCAATTTGGAAACAACCCAAATGTCAAAGTACAAAAGATTATCCAATCTTGCAATTTTCTGTTATGTATGTATCTGGATCTGGGGAGTATAATGCTGAGTGAAGTTAGAGAATAAAGGCAGATACAAAATGATCTCTTAACTGTGGGTTATAAAGAAACAGAGTAATAAAATTACAAATGCTCAAAAGCAAAACAAAACTGATTTATACTAGAAAACTTATCATGATGTAGTGGGAGTAAAGGAGGATAGCACGTGGCCAATCCACCTTTCATCTTTGGCATCCCATTTGGTTCCCAAGCACTGGCAGGAATAATTCCTGAGTGAAGAGCAAGAGTAAACCCTGAGTACTTTGGTGTTCTCCTCCAAAAATGGGAAATAGTATGGGAGGGATTCTGGGACAAAGATGGAATAAAATGGACACTCTGGTAGAGGGTAAATTAGTGTAATTTTTTTTCTTTTTGATTTTTGGGTCACACCCAGCAGCTCAGTGGCTACTCCAGTCTCTACGCTCAGAAACTTCCCCTGGCAGGCTCGGGGGACCATATGGGATGCCTGGATTCAACCCACCATCCTTCTGCATGCAAGGCAAACACTTTACCTCCATACTATCTCTCTGGCCCCTAGTGGAATGTTTTATATTAACAATCTTGTAAATTAAGAGCCTAAAGTTATAATAAAACAATAAAACAAACTCTGTGAATCATGACAAACATATTTAATTTCTCCGCCATTCTGACAAAATAAATCCAAAATTTTTCAGAATTGTGGACCAATTTTCTATTTTCTCATCCATATGTCTTTTATGGTATATTAGAAATTAGTTGAATTTTCCAAATAATTACCAGCATTTCTGTGAAATGACTACTTTATAGTTATAATACGAATTAAAGTTATCTTCAACATTCAATAAATTCACCTCTGTGCTCGCTTCGGCAGCACATATACTAAAATTGGAACGATACAGAAAAGATTAGCATGGCCCCTGCGCAAGGATGACACACAAATTCGTGAAGCATTCCATATTTAAAAAAATAAATAAATAAATTCACCTCATCATTTGGTAAAGCATAGGATTTTGCCTGTATTTTTAAGAATGCTGGTACAATCCTATAATTTTACATAAAAATTTTCTAACATTTTTTTTATTACTTATGTCCCAATTTTGCTTAAATTCTCAACAGATTTTTTTTGGGGTCATACTCAATGCACTCAGGGGTTACTCCTGGCTCTGTGTTCAGAAATCAGTCCTGGCAGTCATGGGATGCTTGGATTCAAAACACTATCTGACCTGGATCAGCTGCATGCAAGGCAAATGCCCAACTGCTGTGCTCTCTTTCTGGCCTCCTACACAGAATTTGATTTAAATTTTAATCTTACTAATATTTGATTATAGTTTATTTTCTGTTAGACATTTTCATCAAATTATTATTCAATTAAAATATAAATTTTATTTAATGTAAAATATATTTACTAAATTTTCAGAGTTTTAATATTCTATAATCAAATGGTGATATTTAAATTAGTAACTTTATAAAGTGATCATTTTAATGATTTTTGTATTTACCCAAAGCCATAAAACTTACCTCCTTGTTCTTATATATGTCAAATGATAGTCATATTAGATTTATATTTGTTAATTTCCACAAAATATGTTTCCTTGTTCAAATTTATGATTATTCTACCACTTAAAAAAATAAAAGCAATGATTCTTGGCATACATTATCCCAGATTTATGGTAATTTCCTTGCTAGAGATTTGATTTTCTTTTTAAAAGATAGTTTCTTCACTGCTTACTTAAAAGATACCTTATCCATAACATATTGTACTTTTAGAAACAATTCTGCATTATATTCAAGATAACATTCTAAATCACTCAATAAAAGACAATACTTCTTAAGTACAAAATAATGACTCTTTATCTACCACAATGTGGTTTGAATATCATTGTGCTAATTCCCACCTCATAGTGAGGTTTCATATATAAATCAAACCAGTTAAATAAAATTATAGTCAAATTCATGTTCTTCATCTGGGTGAAGGCTCCAAGCAGTGCTGAATGTCTTTGAGCCACTCCTGATAATACTAGTCCAAGCCACCTGGACAGTTCAATTCACCTAACAATGAGCTACTTAAATCTGCAACACCAGGGACCACCAGTCATCCCCCACAGTGCCTGGAGGCCTCCAGCACTGTACTGAACAATATTCTGAGGCTCATGTAGTGCTCACTACTATCTCTTAAATGCTAGGCTATTTCTTTGTCTCTACATTATGATTTATTGAGAGAGATTTACATTGCAAAGGTATATGCATATGACTCAAGGCAGTAAAAGGGGAGTACATAAACTATTAAGCCAAGGTTCAGATTGCAGTGTGAAAGCAGCTATCTTACATTATTCAGGATCCAGAACTTTCTTGTGTCAATTAATCAGGAGAGAGGAGTACTGCTTATCTAGTTATACCCCTCTACATAGATGCCAATATATAGATAAAACCTCACCCACTTTAGTGAAAAGTGCATCAGATTTGCTTATATTCCACTGCTATAGTTGAAGCCACCAGATAACCTGGGGATTTGGTCCCAGCACACATAGGTTTTCATCAAATCTACTTCCCTTGTTTGTTGACATACTCATAGATAAGTGGTCATTTTTGTTTTAAGTTATTAAAACTTTCTATTTTCTTTTCATATATTTACTGAATAGTCAAGATAATTTTGTCTGTCTGCTATCTACCTATCATCCTATCTATCTATCTATCTATCTATCTATCTATCTATCTATCTATCTATCTATCTATCTATCTATCTATCTAGTTATCTACATATCTAATCTTCCATAAAATGTACACTTTGAATCACATAAATATCAGAAAAAAACTAATCAACTTTTCTCCTAATAAATATATCAGCAACAGTCATATTCCTTCACAATTCTCAGTGTAAATATCGAAGCTTTAATTTTTATAGTTTTACTATCATTATATATTCTATTATCATTATTTATCATATATCAGTTATATTTGGGCCTCCCAGAAATACTGAAGAATCACTTCTGACAGGGCTGGGGAACCATATTTCTTTACAGGAAATAAGGTGACACTCACTAGGTTTAAAACACTGATGCTATGTTATAATAAGTATACAACTGATAAGGTGCTTGCCTTGCATGCAAATGCAACCAACCTGGTGTAATCTCTATGCCTGACAGGAATCATCCCTGAGTGCAGAGCCAGGAGTTAGTTCTGAGCACCATCAGGTATGACTATAAAACAAACAAAAAAACCTAAATAGAAGGAAAAAGATGATGCCATTATTTTTGAAAGTTTGTGACATCAAAGTAAAATCTCTCTATACACTACTAAAAGACTTTCTTCAGCACAGAAGCCATTATTCTCTGTCATCTGACTGTTAGAAGGATACTGAAAATGCCCTCATAGATGCAGATGAAAAAAGAAATGACTTTATTCCAAGTAAATAAATAATACAAATGTAGTGGGAGTGTTGCTAAATATTGCTGGAACCTCTTGAGATGCTTTGGGAGAAAATGAATATGATTAGTATTAATTTTTGCTTCACTTTCTCTTAAATCTGCCTATTTAAAAATATCACACAGACAGGGCCTGTGTTTCAACTCCACCTATACTTTTAGGAGGTTGTCTGCAGGGTTTTGCCTGAAGGGAGGACACTGGAAATCAATGCAGATCAGGCCACTTGCCTCAGCAGCAGTGATTTCCTCCAGGACCCTCCTGGCACAGGCAGATTTTAGAACAGCAGAATCATTACCAATGCAATGAACTAAATAATACAATGTTGGTTATTTTCTTGTTTAAAAGGAGGGTAAGATTTTTCTTTAAGTCTTTGACCCTCTGCTCCTGTCTAATAAATGTGATCAATGGTCTGAGAGCCTGGCTATTTGGGGTTCATAACAGGAAGCTGTGAAGGCTATGTTAAAAGGCCAGGCAGTCTTCACTCTGAATTTCTCTTTTCTGTCAGACCTTTTAATGCTAACTTAATATCTATTTTGTTTAATAATCTTTTGTCCAATAGACATAAATAAAGTATAAATATGTGTCTGACTGCAATGAATTAGTTTCCTAAGAGAGAGAATCCTTGCCAAGATTCTGTAGAGATCTGGTCAATTGTAGATAATATGGTACATTAGGGCCAAAGCTGGCAGTTCTTTGTTCTATGAATAGATATAGATTTAGCATTTAGGAAAGTCATTGAATAGGACAAAACAAAGCAATGAGTAGCTGACAGTCCTTCCTGGGTTTTATTTTAGTTAGTAATTTTGTCATAGGTCAACAAATCGTCTGTCACTATAAAAATTTGTATTCATATCAAGGAGTGATATGTTTTTTTACTTTTGCCTAAAATACTATCATCCAATATATATTTAAACTTAAAATACTTAAAAGTTTCATTTTCTCTCATTTATTATCTTTAATTTTATTTGAACAAAGGAAAGTTTTACTATATGTTTCTGCTAAGAAAGGAAATCCCAAAGTTATTGAAAAGGTAGTAAATTTAAGACTGTATAAAATTTGAGATTCCATGAAAATCAAAGTTCCTGTTAACAATAGAATTTAATGAAAAACACCAAAAATAATCTTGTATTTAATCTTAAATTAGTTATGCAATACACTCGTAACTGCCTGAATAATTTTGAAGCATAAGAGGCTGGAGCAATAGCACAATAGGTTGCCATTTGGTTACCAACCCAGGTTTAATCCCTGGTAACTCGTATGGTCCCTCAAGCCAGCCAGGAAGAATTTTTGAGTGCAGTGAAAAGAGTAACCTGGGCACTGCCAGATGTGGCCCCAAAACCAAATTACAAATAAATAAATAAATAGATAGATAAATAATGTTGAAGCTTAACTATTTATTAGTGATTTTATATTTATTTTAATAAAGTTTTCTAAATTTTACTAATTATTTGTGTTTTCTTAGAATTTATAAATGATTTAAAAGATTTCTGGTTTTTGATTTTTCAGCCACACCCAGTGACACTCAGGGGTTACTCCTGACTATGAGCTGAAAAATCGCTCCTGGCTTGGGAAACATATGGGACACTGGGGGATGGAACTACGGTCTGTCCTAGGCTAGCATGCACAAGATAGAAGCCTTATCGCTTGTGCCACAACTTTGACCCCATGCCTCCCGATATTTTTAACCTTATTCTTTTTTATTTTTTCAAGATCAAAATGTGAATGCTGACAATGTATCTCTGAACAGCTCCTAAATCAGATATAGTCCATATATCTGCTATTTGAACAAATACTTCCCACTGTATGTTTTACTGTTTGATAATTTTGTTTTATAAATATGACTGTGCACTGTTTTGAATTAATTGTCAGGAGTAATATATATATATATATATAAAGATAAAACCTGTTTCTAGATTTATATTTTGCATTTTGATATTTATTTGTTTCAAACTTATATCTTCCTCACTGTATTTGTTGCTTCTTTGTATGTATTGTTTGTTTATATACTTATATTGATCTATTTCTGTCTTCTATTCTATTCCATTGATCTATTTATTTTTTTACTAATGCACACTGAGTTGTTTACAAGAGACTTATACTGTCTTAAAATCAGATATTGCTTATTCTTCCCCATTTTTCCTCTACTTCAATAATAATTTGGAAGTCTGGTTTTTTAGTCTTTTCATATGAAAATTAGGATAATGATTTGTCAATACTCATAAAACAGATTTTTGGCACTTCATGAAGTTGTAATTAATCTATAGATAAAATTGAAAATAACTAAGATCTTTACAATAGAGGTCTATCTATTCTGGAATACAGAATACTTATTTAGTTTTATTTTAGTTTTGCATTCTTCAAATAAAACTACATATTTTGTAATTTTCAACTTTTTCATATTAAGGTGCTAATGATACTGTGTTTTTAATTGGAAATTTCATTTGATAATGTAGAAGAAAATAGTGATTTTTATATATTAATCTTAGATTCTAAGTGTTGTTAGAACCTAGAAGTGCAGAGAATAACTTGGCCAAATCTGCTTTTACTCAAGGGCTACCAGGATTGAATCTAATAGTACATTATGGACTATGAGGCACCAGAGATAGAATCAAAGTCAGCCACGTGCAAGGTATGTGACAGCATACCTGTACTATCTTCAAAAATGTGTTGAGTTCGCTGTACTTTCAGGTACTTTAGGGGTGAACTCCCAGAAATACTCTGGGGTTATTCCAGGCTCTTTACTCAGAAATTCATTTGGGTTGTGCCTGGGGAGGGGATCACATATGTTGCCATATGTGAACCACACAGGACAAGTACCCTATTTACTGTTCTAACTCTTCTACCACTCCCCAGATTTCAATTATTTTTAATGTTGAATACGACATAATTATAATTACTAAGTTTACATTTATCACTAATTTGTAAGTTCTTTTTGAGTGTTACCTCTGATATTTAAAAGAAAATCAACATTCAATTGACAACCAATAAAAAATTGTTTTTAACATAATAAAATCAGAAAATTCAAACATAGCATAATAATCATGTCTGGTTAAGAGATGATCAGTATCCAACACAAAGAAAGAATGTCCCTTTTTATATCTTTTCAATAGTTCAGTTAATGTAATCAGATAAGAAAATAAATAAAATACAGATCATGTATAGATATGTACAGATCATAAAGATAAAATCCTTTGTTCAGAGATGTTATAATTAGCTTTATAGAAAATCCAAAATGATAGACCAAAAATCTCCTACTATTCTTTTAGATAATAGAAAATTAATTATAATTTTGAATTAATGAATAAATGTCATGTAGAATTTTAGGATGTCAAAAAAGTGAAAGTTATTCTTCATACATAGAGCAGAGGCATGGAGGAAATTGATCAAAAGAAAGTGAACTATATATTAAAACTGGATTTTATATGAAAGGATTTTCATAAAGAAAGAAGTCAGACATTGCTTATCTGCAGAGTGACAAAAGAGATATTTGGGTTAAAGTTGTAGAGTTGTCTAGGTATTATGATATTGGGATAAATAGGAAAAGTTTAGAGTCAAACATGAGATGTTCTGAAAAGTTGAAATAAAGAGTTTGTCATTGTCACCTAAGAGTAAAAGTAATTGAAGTTTGAATTGAAGGCATTAATTGGTATTTTATAGAAATATTTACCTCGGGGCTGGGAAGGTGGCGCTAGAGGTAAGGTGTCTGCCTTACAAGCGCTAGCCAAGGAACGGACCGCGGTTCGATCCCCCGGCGTCCCATATGGTCCCCCCAAGCCAGGGGCGATTTCTGAGCACATAGCCAGGAGTAACCCCTGAGCGTCAAACGGGTGTGGCCCAAAAACCAAAAAAAAAAAAAAAAAAAAAAAGAAATATTTACCTAAGGCCTGGAGCAGAAAGGCAGTGGTAGGGCTATTGCCTGCATGTGTTTGACCCAGGACAGACCTCACTTCCATCCCCGGCATCCCAGATGGTCTCCCAAAGCAAGAGCAATTTCTAAGCACATAGTCAGGAGTAACCCCCCAGTGTCACCAGGTGTGGCCCCAAAACAAAAGCAAACAAACAAACAAACAAAAATAAATATTTACCTAAAACTCCTCTCTTTTAGGTCCTTGCCACAAGAACTTTAAGGCCTTTTATTAATACTTTCCTTGTAACCATGGTGTTTTAATCATGTTACAACTAAGAAAAAAACATTTATTTAAGATTTTTCTGAGTATACACCATGGGTAATGAGTATATACAATCATATGTATTTGGTTTAGAGATTAAATATAACGAAGCTAAAAGTATGCTTTGCCTATATATTTCCTTCTGTAACTCCAACTCATTTACTGTCCTGATAAGATGAATAATTATTGATCTTCTCCAGGTATAGTACTGATAATCCTGATAAAACTTAAAATACTTCATGTTAAAAATGATGCCGACAATTTTAGTTTATTAGATCTTACTTCTATCACAAAAGTGTATTTTACTGCAGCTTCTGTTGGATGTATATAGAACCTGTTAGGTGGAAATACTTCAAGATGGATACCATCTCCATATTTTACTACAAGCAGACCTCAGATACCAGTGACTTTGTATAAAGGAAAGATTTAATGGCAATGAAATACTAATGAAGGAGAGAGCATTGTAATCATAAAACTAAAAATAGCAGCAATATTACAAAAGACATGTGCAATGAGAATTTTTAGCATTATACTCAGTATAGCATGGAATTTATGGGAAAATAAAAACTGTGTATGTATGTCCACAATGTACTTCTTGAATAGTTTAGTGATATTAAAACAAGTTTAATGGTGGTTGGTAGGCTAAGCAATGTAGTCTGGTCACAAGCCCAAGCATACCTAGGCATGTTCCCAAGAGAAGTTTGTAATCAAATGCAGCCTGCAGAATAAGTTTCAAATCTTACATGATTTTCATAAGGAATGTTTTGGATTATCACAGTATGTTTTTATATGCTCATTTTCATCTAGATGGAGGGGATTTCAAGAATCCAGCCTTAGATTTTTTTATTTCAGTTTCTCAAGATACCTAAAATTTTCTTGCCAGAAGAATCCTTATAAAAAATTAGAATCTGTCTTGAAATTCAGCTGAAGACTGCATCCCAAAATTGTTTCAAAAAACTGAGAGCTGAGCATATTGTAATCCTCAGAGCTGTCCCTAGACAGACAATATTGCAGAAGTTTTTGCCCATGTGTCATTGTTTTGCAAATGAATATGCAATATTACATTAGAGCAACAAAAATTAATCTTGGAATTCAAAATTCTAACAAATGTTGGATTTAAAAACATGTAAGTTAACCTTTTAGAAAAAACTAAAAATCTTTAATGCTACAAGTTTTTACAGTAATTTACCTTTAATGGTCAAGCAAAGAGAAAGGTTCTGGAGAGTATATAGTCTACAAAATGCTGCTTTAAGTGAATATCTATTGTTGTTCCTTTAAATACCATATGATAAAACAAAATTATTCAAATATTACTAAGAAATATTTCCTCATAAAATACCCTGGGCATAGTGCCAATATCACAGCAAAACAAAGATGCACCAAAAAATCAGATTGCACCATTTACAGCATCAGGGTTTAGAATACTTCTGATAACAAGAGCTGTTAGAATTCTAGATTAAATTAATTTGCATTTTCAACACTCTCTAGTTTTCCTGATCATTTAAAATACATTGTGATCCTGATTTAAATGACAAAACCAGGCCTGAATTTTCTGAAATTTGAAGATTTACAATATCTTCCAAGAGACTTAAAAAATTAAATTAAAAACTTTTCTTCTTTATTTAGTTTTAAATGTTCTAAAGAAATGTTTCAAACATTATTCCATATAGTTAGAGGAAGAAATTTTTCATCAAACAACTGTCTATATAGATATGTAAATTGAAGATGAGTAATTATTCATGTTCACCTTCATAGATTTATGAAAGAAAACCATTACTTGCTGCCAAGAAATACCAGAGTCCTGATGGTCAAATGGTTGGAATGAACAATCTATTTCTTTTGTGGGCAACACCCTGTGAAGCTCAAGGGTTACTCCTGGCTATGCGCTCAGAAATTGCTCCTGGCTTGGGGAACCATATGGGACACCGATATCAAATCCAGGTCCATCCTGAATCTGCTATGTGCAAGGCAAATGTCCTACCACTGTACTATTGCTTCAGCCCAGACAATCTTTATTCTTTTCCACTTTCTTCAAATATAGTCTATTTATTTTGAAGTACATTTTCCTATATATTTCCTTCTTTTCATCTTGTAAGGTGAACCTGGTTAAAAAGCCTAAACAAAGGTTTTCCTCAACTTCCTTTAGCTCTAACTTCTTTTGGTATGTAAAACCCCATTGAATAGTTGCCTTTTTATCTGACTTGATCTTCCCCCTCCCTGGATTTGGGAGTTGATTTGAATAAAAAAGGTGCCTGGCATGGGTTTAGGAGTGAGAGCATAAGGCAGATAGTTTGCACATGGCATAGAGAGACTATGAAGTAAAAGTAGGCTAACTCCAATGAATCTTTTGACTGGCTTGGATTTGTTTCTCCACCACTATCCTGCTTCATCCGACCTGTTCGCCTACGGGATTAGAAAGAAAGTGACGTGGGCGGTCTCACCAGCTCGTGGAATTTTATTTTTATTTTACATCATCTAATTTTTCACCTTACTATATATCTTTTAGTATTTTCGGGGTCTGTGGTACCCCTGCAGTGCTCAGGGATTACTCCTGGTTCTGCACTTAGGAATCTCTCCTGGACAGTTTGGGGACTATATGGGATGTGGAAGACCAAACCTAAGTAGATAGTATGCAAAGCAAATGCCTTCCTCACTGAACTCAAGGCCAAAATCTTTTTGTATTTTAACTCTAGTAAAACCATTTTGGAGAATGAAATATTCTATGAATTGAAGCACAAAAGGAATAACGAAGACATGAGATTTTCAAAAAAGAATATCCATCACAGCACATTAATGAAGGGAAGACCCAAAATAAGAGCTATGTATTATTTTACATAAAAGTCCTTTACTAAAGAGATCAGAGGACTCCCTGGAAACATACTCGTTAAGTAGATGAAACTGATAGAAACACTGACACTTTTGAATGTCCAGATAGAAGATTCAGTAACTGATAAAGAGTTGAATTAGTAATGACTGTAATGAGAACCAGGCAAATAAAAAAGAAATATGCTTTAATTAGAGAAAGCTACAGAAAGGGAAAAACTATTCTAGATTGTATATCTGTTACATGACTCAACATTGAATACAATTTATAGTTATAATCATATATACTTGGAATATAATCCTAAACAAATGTCAGTATAACTAATTGAGATGAAAAGGTAAATTCAGAATGCCATAAATATTTAGAAAATTTATACCCACCTCCAAGTAAACGGTTGCTGTAATATTCAAGTAATGGAAGCATTTCTATAAGTTGAGTTGCCCAGAAAATGACTTTATGTTGTGTGAACATTTAGCTGACAAACACGGCCAAGTTTTTTGGTTGTTGCATGTTTATAAACTATATTTTGTTCAGTCTCCTATAATGTAGGCAAAATTCGTCATGGAAATAATAGAAATAAAAATTAATGCATTAAAAGTCTTTTGAGTATGTAATTAACTTGATTTCTCTTGTCTCTGATGTTTGAAAATGTTAAAACTATAAGCCCTATCATGAGCCAGGTAGAGAGGTTAATTAGATAGGTAGCAACACTGTCACATTATTGCAATTGGAGTTAGTGGCAGATGTGACTAAAATTCTATTTGAGATTTAAAATATTTACATCGCAAGGAATGAGCCTAAACACTATTTAGATTTGCAGACTGTACAAGGAAAGGGAAACAGAGTGAAGGTGACATAGGTGTGGAAAAAAAAAGAGAAAATGGGAGGAGAGGCATCATTTCATCCAGGATCTGAGTATTATTTAAACTTCCAAGATGGCAAGATTTTTTTTATGTAGCTAAAATATATGACTTTAGCTTACACCATTGTATTTAATTTGGGAGTGTCTAAATTTGCTTTATTCATAACCCTCAATTTTTAACTAGATTAAATAATTATAACTCTCATCTCCCAACAATAACAAATCAAGTAGAGCTCACAGCTTGTTCTTCTATTTAATTCTGTTTGCAGGTCTTTGGAGTATGAAACCAATCACTACTATCCTCTGGTAGTAGTAAATATTTATAGCTTTTCAAGGGTTCATAAAGTTTGACATGTTTATTTTTCACTGTAGCAGAACCATGCTTGAAGACCAATGATAGGTGAAGCTATGCAGGGTGATTATGAGAAGTTAGTACCTTTGGTTATGTGTAATACATGACTAAAAGGAATTTATCTCATCTTACTTTTACTGAATGTAGGTGCTCATAAAATATCATCCAGCTAGAAACTTAATTCTAGCATTCTTAATATCATATCCGAGCAAACCAGTGTTCCATCTTCCTACTTCCCTCTTTCCCGCCCTTGCTTATGCCTTTTTTCCTTCCTTCTTTCCGCCACCTCCCTCCTTTTATCCTTCTCTTTGATATTCTTATGAAAAATCTTGATGCTATATCTGGGCCCTAATATAAAAGATTTAACACTCAAGAATCAGCAAGATAGTACAGTTAATAATAATCTTAATGACCCCAAAACAAAGAAAAAAAGAAATTAAAAACAAACATTTGAGTCTCACTCAAGACCTGCCTAGAATTCATGAGACTATACAATTCTAATTTTACTTTAAAAACTCTGCCAAAATATATATTCAAGAGAAAGGCCCTGTAAAGTTTCACAGATTTCACAGCTCCTCTATTCAGCTTTCAGTCTGTTGACAAAAATCATCTTTATCATCCAATAACAACTGGAAGCTTAATAACCTTTCTTCTGTTGGGTTAGACTTTCCATGATGCACTGTAAAGATTACCTAGATAATGTAAATAATGTTAGGGCATTCTGGAGTCATGCTCAGTGGTTTTCCTGGGGGTCATGTGGTGTCAGGGTTCTAACTAAGGTTAGTCTGTGTAAAAAAAAATGTGTCCTGTGTAAAAAATAATCCCTGTATCTGTAGGGTCTCCCAAACTATCCTGGATTTCTAAAAATTTAATTCAGTCAAATATCAATTTTATTGAGAACTCCTCTTCATATTTTCATTTCTTTTCACACCATGAAATCTCTTCAGATTATTGCTCTCATTTGAAAACATGTCATATTCATACATAGTTTCTCAATAAGTGAATGATCATTGATTTAAGTATTTAACTGTAAGTATGGCAGAGTAGTCTCTTACATTTGGTCACTTTTCAAGAAGTAATAGGACAGAAAATTATGAAAGTAGGATTTGTAATGTGCCTTTGAAACAGGAAAGATCAAAATTCTTTTTTTTTTTGTTTGTTTTTTTGGGTCACACCTGGAAGTGCTCAGGGTTACTCCTGGTTCTGCACTCAGAAATCACTCCTGGCAGGTTCAGGGGATCATATGGGATGCCGAGATTCGAATCACTATCCTTGTGCATGCAGGGCAAAGGCATTAACTGCATGCTGTCTCTCGGGCCCCAGAAGATCAAAATCTTAAAAAACAATTTTAAAAATACTAACTTTGTAGTATTAGTATTACTTTTTGTCTTTTCTTTAGTGCTATATAGGTAAGGCATGCTAAAGACACAAAGCATCCCTTTTGTCTATAATGCTAAATTTCAAGACCATTCCATTTTGTACATAAATTTTATATTGTGGGCATGTTCTTTAAAATGACATAGGATTATTCATATGTTTTATATTTTTGCATATATAGTATCATCTTTACCATGGGTTTAGTCCATTATTATTGGAAGTTACATATTTGCAACAAATTTCTGAGCCTTTATCTTCATTTTAAAGGTTTTATTTTTAACAGAACACGCAACTCAAATGACTAAATTAGTAGAACATAAATTAGTAGATAAAATTTAAGGTGATAAAAACAGAAGAATAGTGGAAAAATAGAGCTCTGTGCCTCACATGAAGTCTCTTAGCTTTAACTAATAAAGACATGTAGGCAAGCATTCACATTTACTTAGCAGCATATGGTCTCTTAAACTAGCAGTTTATATCTTTTTTATTTTTATTTTTTGTTGTTGTTTTTTGTTTTGGGTCCGCACCTGGTGACGCTCAGAGGTTACTCCTGGCTATGCACTCAGAAATCACTCCTGGCTTGGGGGACCATATGGGATATTGGGAGTTCAAACCAGGTTTGCTCTAGGTCAGCCATGTACAAAGCAAATGCCCTACCACTGCACCACCGCTCAGGCCCCACAGTTTATATGATTTTTAATCAAAACTTACTATGTAACATATATAGAAAATATACATCGTTTTTTATTTACAGATAAATGTGTGGTAATTGGTTTGCATATATTCCACTTTAAATCCTTAAAAAATTTTTAGTGAGTATTGATCACATTATTGAGTTGTTGGGTTGACTAGTTTCACTCAGGTAAGAGTGATTTCCATTACTTTCAGTGCTTTCTCAAAAAGAAAATTAGATCATTATTTATTTTTAATCAAATAATTTGTGTGTGTGTATGTGTGTGTGTGTGTGTGTGTATATGTTTGGGGGCCAAAACCAGCGGTGCTCAGAGGTTACTCCTGACTACGCTCAGAAATAGCTGCTGGCAGGCTCAGGGGACCATATGGGATGCCAGGGATTGAACCCGGGTCCATTTTGGGTCGTCCTTGTGCAAGGCAAATGCCCTACCACTGAGCTATCACTGTGGTCCCAAATCAGATAATATATAACTTAAGAACATAGCATGTACCTCTTTGTGAGAAGCCTGCCCATTGGTGGAGGACATACCCAACTGTATGCAAATCAGGAATTCAAGCAATATATTTTGGCCTCCTCTCCAGAATGTTGCAGGTGACTCCTTTGTCACTTGGTTTCACAGTGTAGGCAGATGGGACTTCATCATTTCACAATTTTATTTTGAAAAAGGCAGTTGTGAAGGGTTGATCTACATTTTAAAATAGTTGTCTTTGGAGGAAATTGTGAGAAACCTGTGTGGAGTTCTGGGATCTCTCTTTATGTTAGCTTTGGCAGGACCCACAGCCTGTTTTCATGATAAAGACAGCATTTTAAACCTGTATTTTATCTTACAGGGAAACTAAGAAAAGTTTAAAACATTCAGCATTTGCCTTTTGACATTCCATAACCAATAGATGAACTTTAATTTTTGGGAGGCCTTCCAATGCTTAAGCCTTTTCAGTTAGGACGAGAGCAGAAAGAGGCGTATGTTACAGTTGGTCTTCTGTCCATTTCTGAGCGCATAGTGCCAAGATTTGATGTGCACTCGCGTTCTGGCACCAGGCTTCACACTTCTCACCCAGCACAGAGCCAGCTCACAGATCCTGTTCAGCACTGAGACTCCAGACACACAGTCTGAATTTGAAGGCGGTCTCCTAAAATGTGCCAGGCACAGTCTCCCTCTTTTGAGTTGGAGCTTGTAATATGGGGCTAGGACCTCTCTCATTTGCTGCAGAACAGCTTTGGGAGAGCAGTGTCTGTTAGCTCCTCTTTAAAGCATTCTCCAAGAAGGTGAGGCATAGCATTACAGAGCTGTTTCACAAATGTCTTCTGTTTCCTCTAAGTACTGCTACATTTCTCTTTTCACATTTCCATTAAGGACCACATATTCTATTCTGAGAGGGGCCTATATTGGATTAAATGCCTCTGGGGTTTTCCTTGATTCTTTGCATCCTCTATAGAAGAAAACAGTCACTACTACATGTGGTAGTTCCGGCTGTCCATCAAATACACTTAATTCTCCCCGCTTAAAGGAAAATGACATGATTTATTATCTCTTTCGTGTCCATGCAAATGGAATATGGTTAATATACAGGTACAGAAATGACATGCATAACTTGCATTTTATGTTTTAAGCAAAGTATCTGATTTACCACGTTTCTTCTTTGCAGCTTTAGTGATTGAAAATGAACAGGTTGACAGGAAGACTCCTATACCCTGGTCCTTTGAGTTATTGTGACTAGAGATAACCTGCTCATTCAAGTTGGTCTTGGAGCATGAAGAATAAGTACATGTTGGTATGTTAACTACTGAAATGTGAAGATTATTTGTTATTTCATCATTGCCTAGTAAGTACTGATTGTTTGGTCTTTTAAACATTGATATAATATAGTAGCATTAAAATTCAAACAGTAGAGAACTATGTTTATTTCTTTCTTGACTAAATTTTAGTATTTATAAAAAAAAAGTTAGTTTCCTGCAAATAGATAATGGATAAGGACAGTACCTTAGCAAGTTTGTCATCTTCTAGCCTTTCCCAGTGAGAAGGCTGAGAAACCAAAATTCGAATCAAAAAGAGAGTGAAGAGACTCTACTCTATTTTGCAATTAATTTCACTCTCAATCATCTTTTTTTCTTTATTTATTCCTTCAATGGCTAGGAGGATATAAAAGAGATCACTTTTTTTGAAATACCTAATATGGACCTCAGATATTTCTGCAGTAATACTTCAGAGTCACAAAAGTAACCAACATATATTTGTATACTATTTTTCTTTTTTTCTTATAAATCCGAATATGATAAAATTGTAGTGATTTATAGATATGGGAGGCAAGTTCTAATACACTCTGTGAAATATATTTCCAGAATTTTATTAATTTTGTTGCATAAATGAAAATAATTTGTACATACATTAAATAGATTTCCCACAATTAGGTTGAATATTGTATGAAAGCGATAAAGAAAATTTTAAAAGTAAATGAGTTTAACTATGCTTGATGTTAGGTGTGCTATATTTTATATAATTTTTTTTCTTTTTTGGGGGGGTGTTTTGGGCCACACCCTATGAAGCTCAGGGGTTACTCCTAGCTATGCTCTCAGAAATTGCTCCTGGCTTGGGGGGCCATATGGGACACCAGGGATAGAAACTAGGTCAGTCCTGGATCAGCCACAAGCAAGGCAAACAAATGCCCCACCACTGCGCTATCACTCCGGCTCCTATATAAAACTTTTTCAATAAAAGATATAGGATCAAACATAAGGAATATATGGTTAGTTAAGCACTTGGGGTCTTTACTGCAGAAGCATAAAAATACAAATAATACTTAAGTTTGGTTCTCAGGGAAAATTTTTCATTTGCCAGACATGAAGAGAAAGTTTTATGAAGAAAGGAAGAAACCAAGAAAACTTTCAAGTATACAGGTGGATAGTATCAATTATCCAAGAACAAGGAGCCATTTGACTATGTAGTTCTTAATGTTTGGGTAAAACTTTCTTTGTAGGACTCATATCTTGGTATTTATCAATGGGACTCTAAAATAATAGGAGAATAGAGAGCATTGCATTCAAAGTATGTGAATCAATGATTTCTATTAAAGATATTATGGAAGAACTTGTTTAAAACACTCAATATTACAAAGAAAAGAGAGCTATTATCTGCTAAATTTTTGCTTCTAGTGATTAATTAAATAAGTTATTCATTAATTTTATTAATTACTGTTTATGTTTTTATTTTTGTTTGGGGGATGCCACTCCTGGCTGAGCTCAGAAGTTATTCCTGGCTCTGCACCCAGAAATTACTCCAGGCAGTCTTGGGGGATCATATGGAATGCCAGGGATAGAACCTGTTCAGCCTTGTCCAAGATAAACACCTTACCTACTGTGATATTGTTCTGGCCCTAAGATAAATATTATTTATTATCCTGATGTTTAACCATGTTACACATCAAATTAGTCACATATAAAAACTCTAGCCACAGCTTAATAATGACAAATATTGTTTTTTAAAGGTCCTATAGTCATTTTGAGATTCCTATGTATTCTTAGATTGTTTTCATACCTGTTAGTCAGAGAAGGTACATCAAGCCAAGGTGTGTGGGTTGTGAGAAAAGAGATATTATGAAAATAATAGTTTGTAATGAATCTCAGTGGACAGTGATGTTAATTAGCTTAGAATTCTGCTCATTGATTTTCCTTTAGTCTATACTATTGACCTTCTGTATTAAAAGTTGAAAATTTCTCAAAGAAGATTTTTCAGAAACTTGTGGGATTTGGCTAAAAATCTAAAGCTACCTGGAGACTATGACAAGATCTAAGATTGGTTCTTCTCTCGTTGTGAACATCTTGCTTTCTAATCTCCAAAAATTCTCTCTCCATATAGATCATATGACTTGCATGAATAAAGCCCTAAGATCAATTCCCTGCATTGTATAGTCATCTGAACATCACTGGTTCTGGATCTGATGGCTCCTGACCACCGTTCACCTATGCTGAAATGAACTCTTTGAGGTGTACCTCTGAATCCCCAAATGCTATTGAATGTAAACTATATTAACTATTTTAATAATAACTATAATTGTAAAAAATAATATACAATTTATACTGAAAATGAATATCTCCTATGTTATTTTACAGGGAGAAACTTAAGGAAAGTTTCAAATAAATTCTTAAATAAACACAAACTAATTAAAAACTGAAAAAAATCTCAGTTGATTCATAATAAATAATATTCAATGAAATTAAATCTAAATGACTATTTTCTATTATCTTATATATTTTCAATCTCTGCTAGATGGATTCTCCAAGAGAAGTGAAAAGATTTCATAAATTTTCTCATTTTGATAAAAATTTTTTTTTCACTTTTTGAAAAGAAAATAATAAAACCTTCCTCTAGTATTCCAGAGATAGTTTTACCCATGGAGAAAACTGAGCTGCGATGAACATTGCAAAGTGTCAGTGGCAGGCTATTTTGTGGTTGCCATTTGCTCATTTGGCAGATGACTCTGGATATTGCCCCTGCATGACGTCTTCAGGTAAAAATTGATGGTGGGACAAGAGCTTAGATGAGAAAAGAAGTTCTTTTACTTTTTTGAGAATAAACCAAAAGAGCATGGACATTATGAGTAAGTCTAGAAATAGTTCATTTCTTCCCTAGGAAGAGTTAGAGAGGTGGCACAGTGCTTCATGTTTTATTCCTCCTACTCTGAGTAGTGTTGAAGAGTCAAACACAACGGAGAAATCATAGTATCAGGATCTGCTGTTGAGATGTGTCTAATAACAGCTTTATTGGTCAGTGCTGATTGCAGAAGAAATAAAATTTCTCCAAAAATTGCTGTGTTTATGCGGTGTCCAAATTCCTATTAGTTGAGAAGCAATAGGAAGGATATAAGGAGACCAGAGTAAGAAGTTTAGATATTTTAAATTTTATAGCTGAGATATTTCTAGAAAAGTGATTTTTTTATAAATTGTGAATTCAGTCAATTTAGATACTAAGTAGAATGCTTATTTATTACAAACAGAGTATATCTATGGGGTTTAATAATAAGTGCTGTTTTAATCAGTTTGTGCTTATTTACTGTTGGTTTTCTTTCTGATACTCTATTGCCAGCTACTTTTCAGGCATTTCTAACCTTGACCTTTATCTGAATTTTTGCTCTGGTAAAGAGAAATAAAGATTGTTGTGTTTCACCTTCCTGCACCCTTCTGTGTCTTTCATTGCAAGACTGAGTCCCAAAGAGCTTGGTTTATAAAGGAAAGTCATGGCTTCAGTGATTCCTCGTGTCAGATATACCGTCCTAGAGGCAAGAGAAATGTGTTCAGCTGGGAGAGTAAATCAATTTATGATAAATTCAGAAGCTCTTGCCCTTGACTCTTCTCTGCATTATGCAGGGCAGTTTTGAAGTACCAAATGTTGATAGTGATGAAGATGTGAATAAGAGTAAATGCTACCCTCTGATTCTTCAGAAGATAACATCTGTTATATAAAAGATAAGATGTAATAGACAATGCTTGTTTTTTAACTTTTTTTCACAAGTTTATTTTTATTTAACAAAAACAGAAATCACTGTAATGGAAATATTACCCCACATGAACCACTAGGAGATTTGTGGTTTATGTACAAATGAGCTGACATTGACTATTGTTGTATTATTAAATTATTACTGGTTTAATAGAGCTATCAATGACTCTAAACATACAAGTCCGTGCAGTCAAGAAGATTTCATGTGTGTTCATGCAAAAAATGTAGTAACTCTAAATTTTTACTTATACAATGTGCAAAGTATTTTTGGTCTTTTTTTTGGGTTGTTTTTAGATTAATACTACTAAAATATTATAAACTATGATGCCTAGAATAATAATTTATTTAAAATGATAATAGAAGGTAAATATTTAGATTCTTTTTAATAATACCTTTATTTAAACACCTTGATTACAAATGTGATAGTATAGTTGGATTTCAGTCATGTAAAGAACACCCCCCCTTCACCAGTGCAAGTCCCATCACCAAGTCCCAAATCTCCCTCCTCCCCTGTACTCTTGACAGGTTTTCCACTTCCCTCATTCATTCACTTTATTATAATAGTCCTCAATGGAGTTATTTCTCTAATTGCACTCATCAGTCTGTGGTGAGCTTCATGTCGTGAACTGGACCTTCCAAACTTCCTCTCTTTTGTCTCTGAGAATTATTGCAAAAATGTCTTTATTTTTCTTAAAATCCATAGATAAGGGAGACTATTCTGCATCTATCTCTCTCCTTCTGACTTATTTCACTCAGCATAATAAATTCCATGTACATCCATGTATAGGCAAATTTTATGACTTCCTCTCTTCTTCTCCTGACAACTGCATAATATTCCACTGTGCACATGTACCACAGTTTCTTTAGCCATTCATCTGTTGAAGGGCATCTTGGTTGTTTCCAGAGTTTGGCTATTTTAAATAGCGCTGCAATGAATACAGGTGTGAGGAAGGGATTTTTGTAATGTATTTTTGTGTCCCAGGGTATATCTCTAAGAGTGGTGTAGCTGGATTGTATGGGAGCTCAATTTCCAGTTTTTGGAGGAATCTCCATATTGCTTTCCATAAAGGTTGGATTAGATGGCATTCCCACAAGCAGTGAATAAGAGTTTCTTTCTCTCCACATCCCTGCTAGCACTGCTTGTTCTCATTCTTTGTGATGTGTGCCAATCTCTGTGGTGTGAGATGGTACCCCATAGTTGTTTTGATTTGCATCTCCCTAATGATTAGTGACGTGGAACATTTTTTCATGTGCCTTTTGACCATTTGTATTTCTTTTTTGTTAAAGTGTCTGTTCATTTCTTCTCCCTAGTTTTGATAGAATTAGATTTTTTTTTCCTGTAAAATTATGTCAGTGTCTTGTATATTTTGGATATTAGCCCCTTATCTGATGGGTATTGGGTGAATAGTTTCTCCCACTCAGTGGGTGGCTCTTGTATACTGGGCACTGTTTCCTTTGAGGTGCAGAAGCTTCTCAGCTTAATATAGTCCCATCTATTTATCTCTGCTTCCACTTGTTTGGAGAGTGCATTGTCCTCCTTGAAGATGCCAGTAGTCTTAATGTCATGAAGTGCTTTACCTATGTGTGTTCTATATACCTTATGGTTTCAATTCTGATATCAAGGTTTTTAATCCATTTAATTTTACCTTCTTCTCTTCACTGATATCTCTTGCTAAGATTTCTATTACTGTTTTGATAAGACAATGGATACCCTCTTCTTATGCCTGAACTTAGTGAGAATACTTTCAGTTTTTCCACCATTAAGAATAATTTGGCTATGAGCTTTATATATACAGCTGTTTCTATCTTGAGGAAGGTTCCTCCTGCATACTTAATTTGCTGGAGGTTTTAATCATAAATATATGTTGGATCTTGTCAAATGCTTTCACTCCATTGATCGATATGATAATATGTGTCTATCTTTCTTTTTGTTGATATGTATGATTTTGATGGGTTGCTTATATTGAACCATCCTTGCATCTCCAGGATGACACCGCTTGATTATTTTGTATAATTTTTTGGATTTGCTGTTAGATTTAGTTTGCTAATATTTTCTTGAAGAATTTAGCATCAATGTTCTTCAGTGAGATTGGTCTGTAGCATTCTTTCTTGGTTATATCTCTCTGCTTTGGAAATCATTATATTGTTTGCTTCATAGCGGTATTATGGAGCGTTCCCGTCTCTTCAATATTTGGAAGAGTTTAAGGATAAATGGTAGCAATTCTTTAATGTTTAATACCTCTCCCAGTAAACCAAGCTGGTATTGTACTTTTATTCTATGAAAGATAATTACTGTTTTAATTATTTTGCTTGTGATTAACCTATTTAGGCTATCAAATTCCTCATTCAATTTGGGGGGGGGTGATAATATATTTTCAGGTATCTGTTTATTTCTTCTAGGTTCTCTAGGTTAATAGATTACAGCTGTTTATAATAAGCTTTCATGATGTCTTATATTCTGGTATTCTATATTAATTTTTTCCAATTAATGAGCAAACATGCTCTCAAGGAAATGTGAACTAAATTTAAATCAAAGTATTGGCAAATCTAATAGCAAGAATTTCTTTTCTTTATCATAGAAATTACAATTTCCTCAAACATCTCTTAAAACTATAAGTCTCCTAAAATAAATTATTATAATCTTAGGTATCAAGTCACCTTTCAAATAATATATTAGATAGAATTTGGATTATATACTAAAAACAATAATTATAGCAAAATAAATCAGAAACAACATGCTATCGGAGAAGACATAGAATTTTTGAAACTGTCATGATCAGACAATAAAATAACAATTTATTTCACAGTTTAAAGACATAAAGGTCAAAAATAAAAGTTCTCGCAAGAAAATTGATCCCAAAAAAAACAAATAAGGAAATAACATTGAGCCAGCCAAAATGGCCCAAATCCAAAACACAAACTATACCAAAATCTAGTGAAGATACTTAGCAACAAACTCTCTCATTTCTTACACATGGGATTATAAGATTATACACATTTTGGAAGACTATTTATGGGGATTTGTACAAAATTGAACATACTTTTATAATGCAGTATAGCAATCACACTTTGGTATTTACTTGAAGGAGTTGAAGACTTACGTATATATAGAACAAAAATCAAAGTTTAGAGTAACTTAAATAAAATTTTTCAAAATGAGGGTGCAACCCAGACACTGTTGGATGACTCCGTTGATGAATAAAATCTGTGTAATTCAATAATGAGCTGTTACTCAGCACTAAAGATAAATGGGCTTATAAAAAAGTTATAAAAGTTATAAAAAAGTTATAAAAAAGACATGAAACAATCACTGATACATACTACTAAGTGATATAAGCCTATCATAAAAGCCTACATATTTTATGTTTCAATTATATGATACTACATGAAAAGAAAACTCATGGAGCACACAAAGTATAAGTATTTGTAAGACATAGAGTATTTTTAAGACAGTAAAAAAAGTACTGTGTGTGATATTGTATTAATAGTTACAGGATTTTGCTGTTATTTTACATCTGTCCAAACTGATAGATCAGGGCCCAAGTGCAGCACAAATGGAAGGGTGTTTTCTTTGCAATCAGTCAACCCAGTTTCAATCCTCAGCATCCCATATGGTCCCAAGAGCTTTCCAGACTAATTTCATTTATGTTTGTCTGTTTGCTTATTTTTTTGTTCTGAGGCTACATCAGGGAGTGCTCAGGGGTTACTCCTGGATCTGCACTCAGAAATTACTCTTGGTAGGCTCAGGGAACTATCTGGGATGTCAGGGATCAAACAAGGTTTAGTCTGAGGTAGGCTGCATGCAAGGTAAACAACCTACCATTATGCTACCTCTCCGCCCCCCCTTAACTAATTTCTGACTGCATAACCAAGAGTAACCCCTTAATGTTGCCGGGTTTGACCCAAAACAAACAAACAAACAAACAAACAAACAAACTGATAAGTCAGTTGTGAACCTTAATATAAACTATGAACATTGAGTACTTTTAAGTTAATGTAGACTTGTCAAAAATGAAAATGCAATATTCATCAGAATGGACATTGATAATGAAGAGACAATATATGAAGGTTGAAAGTATACTAGAAATCTCTGTAGCTTTCCCAAACTTTTCAATGAACCTAAAACTAAGCTAAAAATATTCATAATAAAGAACAATGGGCTTACAAAAAAAAAACAACAAGATTATACATTAATATATATAAAAATAATTAGAATTCAATTCTGAATTAAAAAATTAGAAATAGGCATCAATCAACTGGGAGTAGATTTTTTTAATTTCATAAAGAAATACATACAAATATATAAATAAGAATATAGATGAAGGATAAGCAGAAAAGAAGATTCAGAATTGGAGCTAAAGCAATAACATAGAACATAAGGTACTTGCCTTGCAAATCCTGGTTCAAGTTCCTGATACAACTGACCTCCCCTAGGAGTGACCCTTGAATCCAAAGTCAAGAGTCAGTCCTCAGAATGCCAATTGTTGCCCGACTCTACCACATCTAAGAATGAAGATTCAGAATATAAATGTAATACCCATTTTATTTAAAACTTGGAAATGGAGAGAAGATGGACTGGACTAAATATTTGATAAGAAAATAGTTGAAAATATTTCAGTTCAAGTTACATATATACATTCCCATATTTTAAAATCCAATAAAATTAAAAGTGGATTTTAAAATGGATTCTATTAAATAATGAGAATGCAGACAATCAGAGATAACTTTTCAAGCATTGGAAGACCTTTATGGAAACAAAAGAGCTTCTTGAGAACAAGAACATAACTTAGAAGATCAAATGAAAAATGTTTATAGTACAATAAAATAAATAAGAGCTGTAAAACAAAAAGTTAACATTCAGATAGTAAATGTCCTTTGACAAAAGAAAAATTAAAGAATTTTCAAAAAATACAATAGGGAATTCATATAATTATGTTGAACTAAGCTAATTTATAAAGTTTATGCCAGAGTCAGAAGGAACAATATTTTAGGAACAAGTAGATATGGGAGGAAATGCTAACTATGAAGGTAAGTATAATAAAAATAAACTAGTTTAAGTAACATTAATAATGTTTCATTGGGTATAACTCCTCACAATAATAGTTTATAAATCACAAGTTGGTTAAATGAATTTAGAATGTTTCAATATCCAGTGTTGCCCTAAAAATAATAAAGGTATTGAAAAATAGTAAATTGTAATGTGAATAGTTGAATTTAAAATAAAAACAATATCAAACATTAACAATAGACACAATATACTTTGTGGAAAAAAACAATCAAAATAGAAATAAAAAATAAACAAAAGTTAACTATCCCATAGATGTCCCATAACCAAAGATAGAATTTGCTAAAAAATTTGTTCTAGCAATTCAATTTTTGGAGAAAAATTATCCTATAATATATTCCATTTATTCTTCAAGAATTCAAAATTAGATAAAAATCAAGTTTTTTTATTACCACACCTTACTCATTCACTTAATAATAAGGTTTCATTTCTTTTTGTGTTTAATATTTTAGATTCCAATTTGGGGGCATTTTCCAAACTAAACTTCTGGCATCTATTCCTGATGACACTATTTAGTTAGGGATGCATTAATCAAACAATGCACCAGAAATCAGACTTTTAAGACTGGGTTATAGTATCCTCTCTTAGTCATCAGATTTCAAGTACCAATATGTTGAAGGTAATAGCTTGTGGAAAGTCACTCAAGTATTATAGGATCACAATTCCATGGACTATCACTGTGATATATTTGGATAAAGCATATGTTACAAATAGGAAAGTCTACATGTTTGTGATAACCTTACATTGTACAAAGAGTGTGTCATGGAAATCATTGGCAACATACTGACTTATTGACTTACTTAGAAGTTTTATTGACTTACTTAGAAGCTTTGAAGATGAATTCAATTAGACTTCGGTTAGCTATGAAATCCAGAAGGCTTCATGGAATTTACCCCTTCCAACCAAACAGGCCTTATTATATTGATTGCAGAAGACTTGTCACCCTTTGGTCTGTCAAAAAGCCAAGATCACAATTTACAGATGACTGGCTGCTAGAACCATGACCGGACTGTATGTATCCTGGGACCAATAAAAAAGCCCTAGTCTAGGGTTTGAGCTACAACCTGCGCAACAACCATGATCTCCAGTTCCAAAGGTCTGGCTGAGACAATTGCGATGGAATGGGGCTTCTGGAAACACAACTTTAGACGCTATCCTAGGTTCCATCCTAGGATCAGTGCAAAGACCAAGACCACCAACCACAGAAGACGGATTAAAATGACAACTTCTAGAACTGCACAAAGAAAGACTTCATCATAAGTTCCACTCCTGGACCTGTGCAGATACTGAGATCTCTAGATACAGAAATTTGATTTTATCACACAGGACGGAGCAGAATTCTTCCAAACACCACGAAAGCTCCAACGGGAGAGTAAATGAACTGAAAGGAGTCTATAGTTAATCCCATGACAATATACTCCAAGGATGGAGAAACCCCGTATGTCTTAGTCCAAGAGAATTCCTTTTCGAATGACCCCATTATTTACTGTGCCTGTGCAGGAGGGAAAAAAAAAGGCAAAAAGCACAAAACATTTTTTATTTTTATTTATTTATATTTTTTATTTACCTATCTACTTTTTGTCGATTTTTTTTTTGTTTTGGAGTGGTTATTGAAGTTGTTGACTCCATTTATATTTATTTTTTTCTTCTTTTCTTTTCTTTCTTTATGTGCTCTGCAATGTTTCTTATCTCAAGACCATGGCTTTTTTGTGGTGCTTATCTTTATTGTTGGAGTGCTCACTGGATATTTTATTTGACACGTCTTTTTGTACTGTTGGTGTGTCTCACCTTCTTTTTCCCCTTCGTCTTTCAACCCGATGATGAGAGCCTCTAGAAGGATTCCACCCATTTTCGGTGTATTTGATTTTACCCCAGTTTATTACTTTTCTCTTCTTCAAACAAAACCATATAACTTGAACTATTTAGTCCTGCCACCCAGTTAGAGGGAGAAATAAGGGAGGTACCAAGACCAAACAGGTGTAAAGACTACTAAGTAGTAAGCTAAGTACAGAAGGGACTACATATTCTAGCAGCCCTGGGGGTGAGTGAGGAGGAATGGGAGGTAGGATGGCAGCAATGGAGGTGTAAGGAGGACAAATGGGAGATGGGAATCCCCCTGATTTCATGTAATTATGTACCTAAAATATTATTGTCAACAATATGTAAGCCACTATGATCAAAATAAAAAATATATTTAAAGAAAAAAAGCTCCCTATTCTGCTTGATGAAGAATGACAATAGTTAAATTGCTCACTGAACACAATAAACAAGAAACTATTGAAAACAAGAGAGGAAAATTCCAACAAGAAAACTAAAAGTATAGGAAAGCTTCAATCTAAAGTAACCAAACTGAAGGGCACAGTAGAAAAACTCACAACACAATAGAACTGTTCAAAATGATCAAGTTTTGTGTATACATACACAATGTGCTACACTCTGTTCTTAAAAAGGAAAAAAATCATGTAATTTACAACAATGTGAATTAAATGAGAGGAAATACTGAGTAATATTAGAAAGATGATATTTATACAGAGTGATCTTTTTCAAACATGGGACTGTGCTACTTGAAGACACACAACAGGGTGGCAACGAATTATGGAAGACAACACACAATGATCCACAGAGTTGATTTTTGGGGAGAGGGTAATTTGGAAGGGAGAGGGAGAGGTATATACACTGGTATATATGTGTATATATAAATATATATATATAAATGTGGTATTGAAATTATGTGTATTATACATCATCAGTATTATAAATATAAGAATCTCAATCAATTTTTTTAAAAAAGGAGTAACCAGAGACAGCATGAGGGGAAGGCCCTTCTTTTATATGTACAACAATTTCTCTATCCACTCAACTGTTGTCGTCACCTAGGTTGTTTCAAATTCCAGCTGTTGTAAATAGAATTGCGATGAACATAGGGATGCTGAGAGCTTTTCCGCATTGTGTTTTTTGGATTCCTAGGGCATATACTTAGGAGTAATATTACTGGATCATATGGAAGCTCAATATCTATTTATTGAAGAATATCCATATTGTTTTTCAAAATGCTGAACCAATTAACATTCCCACCAGCAGTGAATGATGTTTTTCTTCACAGGTATTAGCACTTATTTTAAGTATGCTGATGGCCCCTCATTGGACATATATCTATGTGTGTGTAATAGTGTGATTTCTTCCTGTTATACATAATCTTTGATTATTAAGAAATGACTTCTTTTACAATCTTTTTTAGCCTAAAATTTTGATGTCTGATATTATTATAGCTATTGCAGACATTTTAAGGGAGTTGTTTGTTTGCAGGATTGTCCTTCAACTCTTGACTTTGAGTTTGTGTTTGCTCTTTGTATTCAAATGTGGTTTTTGCTGGCAGCAAAATGTAGGATTCAATTTTCTGATCCATTTTTCCACTCTTTATCTTAATTGTTGTATTTAGTCCAGAGTTGTTGAGAGAGTATTGTCATGGGATTTTGTCTCACCTTATTGTAAAAGTTTGGTATATTGGTTGAGTCTATCTTGCCTTTAAATAGACCATTAAGTTCTTTTCAAGTTGATTTTGAGTCTGTAAATTTTTCGATCTGTTGCTTATCTGTAAAGCTGTGTATCAGTCTTTCAAACCTGAATAAAAGTCTGGATGAGTGAAGTATTCTTGGTGATAATTTCATTTAGGTAACTTTTTTCATTATATTCCAAAACTTCCTTTGGGCTTAGAGAGTTGCTTGTAATAATTTGTTGTAAATTTTTAAGATGCTACTTTTATGAAATTTTTATTTTTGACCTTGTTGCTTTCAGTATTCTATCTTCATTTCATTTTTCATTATTGTGATTAGTAAGTGCCTTTCCATTCTTTTATTGATTTTAGCTGGTACTCTTTGAGTTGTACAGGATGTGGGCCCATGAACTCTTCATGTTGGAAACTTTTTAGCAATAATGTCTTTGACATTGCTTCTTCATTTGAGTTTTCTTCCTGGGTCCCTGGTACCACAATAATTCTTATACTATTTCTATTGAATTTATCTCATAGTTCTATTTTTACCTATTTGCATATTTGGAGAATATTTTCCATATTGTATTATTTAATTTCAAGGTCCCTATACAACATTATCTGCTTTATTGAGGTGTTATTCATCTCGTATATGCACAGCTTCTGTTCTCTGTAGTTTTTATTCTTGTGGTGAGGCTTTAATTTCAGCAACCAAGTTTTTTAGTTCTATCATTTCTGTATGAAGTTTTCTCATTTCTACTCTTCTATTCTCTTGAATCTATTCTGTTCCAGTTGGGTTTCTGTTCCATGGTTTCTTTGAGTTCTTGAACACTCTCGACATTTTCTTTCTAAAGTCCTAATCAGAGAGACCACTTAGGTTGATAGTACTAGGTGGGTGTTCAGAATTACCATTTTCATTCATGATGGAGTTCTATATTGTTTACCTATTGTGAACTTGCAATGAGTCATGTTTATTATGTGTTTGCTGGGTTCATTGGCTAGAAGAAATTCACAGCTGCAGACCATTCTTCTGGTGTACTTTTTCTGCCTCTTCTGCTTCATGGGCTCAGCTCTAGGCCAAGCTCTGGTTTACATCATCATCAGCACTTTATTTTTTTTTTTTTTTTGGCTTTTGGGCCACACCCGGTGGTGCTCAGGGGTTACTCCTGGTTGTCTGCTCAGAAATAGCTCCTGGCAGGCACGGGGGACCATATGGGACACCGGGATTCGAACCAACCACCTTTGGTCCTGGATCGGCTGCTTGCAAGGCAAACGCCGCTGGGCTATCTCTCCAGGCCCATCATCAGCACTTTCATGGCAAGCTGGTCTTGTATCACTCCAATAATAAAATATTTTTAATACACCTTCATCCATTGAATAGATTAACCACACAAAGATTCAATCAATAAGGTGTTAATAGAGAAATAAAAGCAATGCTTGAGAGACATTTGTAGGGCTTTTTATATACCCTGCATGCAAAAAATATAGATATATTATAGATATATAACAAGGGTAATTTTAATAAAAGATCACATTCTTTAACTCAGGACAAGTCTACATAAACTCAAGAAAGTAGAAATAATAATAAAAATTTCTACTCAGATCACAATTCTTTGAATGTAGAAATAAATTATAAACATAGAGCTTGAAAAGAATTCAAGAACACACTATTGAACATCTGGATAAATTATAAAATAAAAGAATATATTAATTTTATGAATTTAGAAGATAATGGAAGCATAAGATCTTAAAATATATAACTCACAGCAAAAGCCCTACAAGTGGAATTTTTTTTATAAAATATTTTATTAAACCATTGTGATTTAGAGTCCTTCCTAATTGGATTTCAGAAATACAATGAATAAGGGCCAATCCCACCACTAGTGTCAAACTCCCTTCACCAACGTTCCCAGAGTGCATCCTATACCACCACTCTTTGCCCCATGGCTTGCCAGTATGGCAGGCCCATTTTAACTTTATATTGTTATAATTTGTGTCTCTTGATTTTATTGTTGTTGACTTTAGGTTGGGATATTTAGTTATGTCCTTTTTTTTTTATCTCCATCAATGCACCTGAGACCACTTGGAACCTGGCACCCATTCATTCTTTTTATTTCCTCCTTCTTAGTTTTATAGAAAAATACAGAAATATAAGGTAAAACAATGTAATTCTTGTCCCAATGGTCTATGAAAAATCTGGGAATCCTTATATAAAAGATAGAAATTGAATGGCAATTATTTTGCAGAGGTGCAGTAAAATTTGGGAAAAATAGAAAAAAAACAACCTTGGCCTTAAAAAACAGGGTGTCTCTAACCTTGATACATCTTCCTGTAAGACTAACTACAGGTTCAGGGTATACTAAGTTGTCTGACCCCACAGTATTTCTTCATGGTCTTAGGAAAAGTTCTCCTCAATCCTGGTTGTCGAAGTCAGGCTATAGTAATTGAGGTCTTGATTTTGCACAAGTTCTATTTTCAAGTCAGGGTGTCACATAGTATCTTCTTGTTTCATTTCACAGGTGAAATGTTTATAGAAATATAGGTGTACATCAAGAAACAAAGACAGTTGTATCTAAAAACTAATCTTATATAGTAAGGAACTAGAAAAATCAAAATAGAAACACAAAGAAGGCAGGAAAGTAATAAAAAATTAGAGTACAAGTTAACTATATACGAACCCAAAACACCATATAAACAACGAATGAGAGCAAGATATATTTTATTCGCATCATTTTTTAAATCAATAAAGTTTATAAACCTTCTGTTAGTTTCACAATGAACAAGAAAGAATGGGCCGGAGCAATAGTACATCGCTATTTGTAAGGCACATTGCTTTGTCTTACACGAGGCTGCCCAGGAAGGGCCTGGATTCGATCCTGACATCCCATATGGTCACCCAAGGCAGGAGCGATTTATGAACACATTGTCAGGAATAACCCCTGGGTGTCACCGGGTGTGGCTCAAAAACCAGAAATAAAAAAGCACAAAAAGAACAAAAAGAAAATTCTAATAAATGTTAACATAAATGAAAGAGAAAAAGTTGTGAGAGATACTGTGGAAAGACAAAATATCATTAATGATTTCTATTAAAAATTCTATGCTGCTAAATTAGAGAATCTAGAAAAATTGATTAATTTCTGTTATTAATTAATTAATATCTAGGGTTAATTTAATCCTGAAACTAACCCATGAAAAAACTCACAGCTTGAGTAGATTCATTTTTATATAAAAAGTTATGACAGAAATAAAAAGTTTTCCAATAACAAAAGTCCATTACCAGATGGGTTAACCAGTAAGTTCTACCAAAATTACAAAGACTATCTACTGGGTCAAAGAGATGATACACAAATTCAGACACTTGCTTTGCAAGTGGCTATAGTCCTACTTCAAATCCCTGCTTCAAATATGGTCCATTGAGCACCATTCGGGATTACTCCTTGTTATAGATCCAGAAATAGTAACTGAAAACTGGATGGCCTGGCCCAAAACAACACCAACAAAGTAAACACACACACACACACATAAACACACACACACACACACACACACAAAGAAACATTTACTACAGAGATCTATTAATTATCCTTTTAAAGTTCATCAAGAAAATGAAATAGGAATCCTTTATCACAGTTTGGATGAGCTCAACATTACCCTGATAATATGAACAGATAGAAATGTCACTTAAACGGAACATTCTAAACTTATATATCATATAGATGAAAGGATTTTCAATAAAGTCCTTGGAAAAAATTCAATTTAAGGATTTCTTAGTATAAGCAAATAAATTAATGTGGCATACCACATGCATAAAGGGAATGATAAAATGAATGATAATCCATGTGGATGTGGAAAAAGTATTCACCAATATTCAACACAATTTTTGATAAAACCTTCAACAAAGTGGTGATTCAAGAAACTTACTTCAATATTGCAAAGGCCATACAACAAACCCACAGTCAACGTTCTACTTACCAGTGAAAAATTGGAATCCTTTTCTTTAAATCAGGCACCTGACAAAGATGTCCATTTTGCCTTCTATTATTTAATAGCATTGGAAATCTTAGCCACAATAAGAAGGCAAGAGAAATAAATCATAGAGATTCAAATTGTCAAACAGAAGTCAGACTTCTGTTTTATCATTATCAGTATATATTTTGTTGCAAATACTGGAAAGAGTTCCAGGATTAAGGCACTTGCCTTGCATGTGTTCTCTCTAGTTCAAACTCCATAGTTTGAACAGCAAGTTTCCCTCAGAAACACAAGAAGTGATTGCTGAGCATAGAGCCAGAAGTAATCCCTGAGCACAACTGAGTATACAAACCATCCCCACCACAAGAAAAAAATAAATTATCAAGATCATATGAGTAAAATGTTTCTAGCGTTATGGAAATATTCTTAAGAGGCCTATTAACATAGCAGCAGTCTATCCTTTTTTTTTTAAGCCTACCTTCTTAAAAGTCTACACTCAATTGCCCTTTTCTAGTTCTATTATTTTCCTTCTCACTGGGCACTTTATAACACTACAGTATTCCCTATAAATTATGCTTATTTTAAATTATTTACTTAACCTTTTAAATGTACATTTCACAGGCATATTTTTCTTTTTTGAGGGGTGAGATTTGGGTTACTGATGTATCACAAGCACTAGAAAAATGAGTTTACCTAGAAGGAATTCAATGATCCTTGATTAATAAACAAATTATTATCATCCAGGCCACAAAGAATGTTTATTTTTCCTGAGTAGTACTAGATAGAACGCTGTACAATTAGTCAGTATCAACTAATGATTTAGAAATAACGTCTATGAATTTTCCAGCAATGTAAAGATGTTATCCTTTCCTTCATATGAATGTCAATGTTTTCCTGAGGCATTTTTGACAAGATAGGTATATAAAAAATGTAAAACAATTCACATAGCAATTGGTTTTACATTTTGTATTCTAAAACTGACCTTTGCTCAAAGCAGTATTTATTTCTTTTTATCATCTTCCTCCTTGATGTAATTTGTTCTATTCTTATTTTATGTGTCTTCATAATATCCAGTAATTATTTAATAAAAATATATGTGTACATATAAATTTTCAAAATAAACAATCTTTAATCACCTAGGTGTGGAAAGGGTTAATGCACTATATCCAATAGACCAACATCCTCTAAAAGAGGGATATGTATTCCAAAGATCTGGGTAATGATGCCATTAACCTTTCCTAGCCTAGCTCTATAAGCACTTCACTACTGGTTCAAGTGACTCTTTTTTCTTTCATTGCAACTAGCTGGAATTTTTATTAAGTGTCATTAATCAAAGGTGAAAATTCTCTGAGCAGGAAAATTGTCAGTGAAACTGGCTGCTCTATGTGGAAAAAAATAAATAAAAGAGTTTGATAATTATATATTAACTCAGGCAATAATAGTCTTTTCAAATCATCATAGGTTGCAGCTCCTCTTTGATTTTAGGGGTCTAATTTAGGGGAAGACCTATTAATCTTTTTTCCATTTCTTTGCCTTTCTTATTCAGTAATTGAACTGTTCAGGTATTATTGATTAATGTAGCTTTCTTAAATGACAGGTTGGTATGGCAGCCACAGTTATTCTCTTAGCTGCTCTTACATCTGAAATGACTCATGAGATATTCTGAAATGTGAGGAAAGAAAAAGTATTTTAAATTTTATTATAGAAATAGACAGACTTACAGGGAGGAAAAATATGCTTCTCTATGGATTACTGATATTTGAGCTAATTGGAGATAGTTTTTTCTTAATAAATAACAGATATGAGAGAAAATGAGCCTTTGGAAGATTTTGATTAACATATTCTTTCATAAGCCTTTAACTGATATATTTGTAAGAATAAGTCAACTCCAGATGTAACATAATGAGGTTTATGTTAACTGCAACAAGTAGGTGAGGAAAGCTCTTTATAATTTTAGTAGTCTCACACCACAGATAAATTGAAAACACAATCTTAAAAACCAGGGGAAAACAATATTAGTAGAAAGTAGGTATTTAGACTGTCAGACCCTAAAGGATTATATCAAAGCCCAAAAACTGCCAATATCATTTATTTTGTGAAATAAACATCTGTGCTTTGCAATATAATTGGGGGATACAAGTGCAACATGAGTTCTGTTTAGTTAGCAACTCTGGTCGTTTCTTACCCCACACTGTTTGTGCTAATTGCCCCTTGTGGATGGGCTGCAGAATTTCTAAACCTCATTGTGTGCAAGTGAATTTGTGTTATGCTTCTTGCGAACACACCTGCAAGAAATTTTAATAGCTTTAAAAACTGGAGACGTTTTACTAACTCCCTGTTGCCTAAGAGTCTTGACTACCTGAGGTATCATCAGAAAAGATAATTTAATAATAGCTATGATGATGTAGGCACCTGAAATTCCATCTGGTTGCATGTAATATGATTGGATAAATATGTATACATATATATATGTAGAGATTTATAGGTGAAGAAACTTGACTGATATATTTCTACTAGCGTATATGTGGTATATATTCTTCCTCTTGCTTGAACATACAAAGGCATTTGCTGTAATATTTGAAACAGTCAATTATTGCAAATTGGTGAATGCCTTAACAAACTGTCCTCTTCCCCCTTAATATTCTTTTAATATTTATACAAATAGAGAATAAGAATTATAATCCACTTTACTAGCTAAAGTAGTTTTTAAACTATGGATTTAATAAAGCAATAATTAAGTGCTATTACCAAAATGTAAAACAGATTTAAAGATTTTTTCAAGCTTTCAAAATTATTTATTTACTATGACTTAAAATATGGGTAACCAATTTTAGAGATAAAATTAAGTCAAAATAGACTAAATTATTTTTTCTTGAGAGATCAGTAAATATTTTAAATGATTAAGAAATATTATATGCTTGTATAAATGTGTAAACCAAATAAAAATGCACATTAATTTTGAGACTAAAGAGTATATTCATTACTTTATATACACATGTAATTTTTATCCTATTTATCCTGAGAATAGAACTAAATTTATCAGTGGCAGTATTTTTTGGTTCTTAGATATCACTAAATGAATGTGCATCTTACCACTGACTATTGGATATTGTGAAATTTAGCCATATAATAATTAAAACAATAAGATGTAGGCCGGAGCGGTGGCCCAAGAGTTAAGGTTTCTGCCTTGCCAGCATTAACCTAGGACGGACTGCGGTTTGATCCCCTGGAGACCCATATGGTCCCCACACCAGGCGACCCATATGGTCCCCACACCAGGAACGATTTCTGAACGCACAACCAGGAGTAACCCCAGAGCGTCACCGGGAGTGGCCCAAACACTGCCTGCTCCTCCCCCGCAAAACAAACAAACAAACAATAAGATGTATCCTAGGGCTTTGAATCACATGCTTTTCTAGCTCTTCTCCATCCATGGTATTTGTCTGCTTCCACCAAATAGTAGGAGATTCCTTGCAATGTCCTCTCACTGTATTCTATTTCTATATTAAATAAGATCTGCTTTTGATTGATAAAACTTCTGTTGCTTACCTGTATGAATTATTTCCTCTGAACAGATGGATAATATTTTGAACATTGGAACTAAATCTATGATGCAACTCAGTTAAGTGCCAATAAGGTAATAATTGTCTTGTTCTTATAAATTTATTTTAGTAAGGATGCTCGTCACCAAAAAAGGCCTTAAGATGTTAAACATTGTCTTCAAGGTAGAGTTTAAAATACTAAACTATAATATCTCAGAAAAATATATTTAACCTGAAATAATTAAAACAACAACAACAACAACACAAGATGTCTTATTGCAGAGGTCCAACGTGGACAACAGAGACTGAGCAGAACCTTTGGATCCATAATATCCTAGGCTTCGGCTTAGGGATTGAACGAAAACAGGGAGCAAGTGCTACAGAAGACTGAACACCACAACAAGGATGGATAGGAACCTCTACTAGAACCTAGAGACTCTATCCTAGACCCTGACGTATAACCCGTGCAAATACCAAGATCGCTAGCTACAGTGGCTTGATTTTCTCACACACAACCGAGAGGAAACTTTCTGGCATCACAAAAAAGCCTTTGGGATGGGGTAATGAGTATATAGGAAGCCAGGGGTTGATCCCATAATGGTATGCTTCAAGGATGGAGAAACCCTGAATCTCTTAGGCCACGGGAATTCCCTTTCTTCCCCAATGCTTACTGTGCCTATGGAAAAAAAAGTGGGGGAACGCCAAACCCTGCCACTCCAGCACCCCTACTTTTTCTTGTTTTGTTTTGTTTTGTTATTTTTGACTTTATTTTCCTTCTCTTTTTTCTTCCACTTTTTTTCTTTCTTTTTCACTCTTGTGGTTATTATTTAGAGATTTATTTTTATTTTTATTTGCTGGGTCCATCTTTTTTCTTCCATTTTTCTTTTATTTCTCTCTCTTCTTTTTTTGGTAGTTGTCACCAAATTTTTTCTCCCTTTTTTCTTCTCCTTTTTATCTCCAATGACGGTGGAATGGATGCTCAATTTACAACAAGCTGTAAAGTGGAGACCAGTTGCACTAGCATTCTGGGGGTGTGTGTAAAGAAGGGAGATATGGGATGCATACTGGGAACAGGGGCGGAGGGAGGACAGCACTGGTGGTGGGAATGCCTCTCATTCATTGTCACTATGTACTATAAATGATGCAGTGAAAGATTTGTAATGCACTTTGGTCACAATAAAAATTAAAAAATATAATTAAGCCCCTGAGGCAGTGCTCAGGAGGGGGGGGGTAGTGGAAAAGATTCTCAGTCAATGGGGCCATCAAGGTCTGTGGATGTGATTCTTTTTTTTTTTTTTGGTTTTTGGGCCACACCCGTTTGACTCTCAGGGGTTACTCCTGGCTATGTGCTCAGAAATCGCCCCTGGCTTGGGGGGACCATATGGGACGCCGGGGGATCGAACCGCGGTCCGTTCCTTGGTAGCGCTTACAAGGCAGACACCTTATCTCCAGCGCCACCTTCCCGGCCCTGTGGATGTGATTCTGCTTGAACCCTGGATTGCTGAGCATATCCAGGGCACTCGTGATGCTGAGAGCTTTCAGGGCCACATCTGGTGATGTTGGGAATTCTTTTAGAGTAAATGTACCTGGTAATCTTTGAGAGACTATGTGGTGCCAACAATCAAACCCAAATAAGGAACAAGTCAGGCATTAGTTTTAACTACTGCACTGTCTCCGAATCCCTTACAATTAACTTTTTGACTCTTAGAATTTTGTGATAGAATTAGGTTGGGTGATGTAGCACAGGATAGAGCACTTGTCTTGTATTGCAAGTGTGAGAATTTAAGTTTAGCTTCTGTTACAAATAAATTAATTGAAGTGATGGAATTGTAACTTGGTTAGAGTTTTATATGTATTAATAATTTTGTTTGATTGTATTTTCAACCAAAGATTTTCTCCTCCTCCTCCTCTTTCTCCTCCTCCTCCTCCTCCTCCTCCTCCTCCTCCTCCTCCTTCTCCTCCTCCTCCTCCTCCTCCTTTTTGAATTTTGGGTCACACCTGGCAGCATTCAGGGGTTACTTTTGGCTGTGCGCTCAGAAATCACTCCTAGCAGGCTCAAAGGATCATATGGGATGCCGGGATTCGAACCACTGTCCTTCTGCATGCAAGGCAAATGCCTTACCTCCAATGCTATCTCTCCAGCCACAGATTTTCTTCTTTTTGTTGAAATAATAATGTTCTATATCAAAGACTTTAAATATGTGATATATACTTCTCCCACGTATGATTTTGAGTAAACAAAGCAGTATTTAAAATATAATAAGTTGTGGGGCCACCTTGCACGTGGCAGAGCTAGGACTCATAGAGGTTCTATCCCTGGTATCCGATATGGTCCTCTGAGCCTGCAAGGAGAAATTTCTGAGCACAGAGCCAAGAGTAACCCCTGAGTGCTGCTATGTGTGGCCCCAAAACTAATATAGATATAATTAGTGAGAAGCTGGTTCAATAGTACAGAGGGCATAACATATGCTTTGTATGCACCTGACCTGGTTCATTCCACTAGAACCCATCTGGTCCCCCAGATATCACTAGGAGTAATTTTTCTGAGTTTAGAGCCAGGAATATTCCTAGAGTATTGTTACCCCCTAAAATAGAAAAATTAGTGAATTATAATACTCTAAAACATTTTTTGCTCAAAAATAATAATTTTCTCAGATAAGAGAGCATTTGCTTGCATGCAACATAAAATGTTACTACCTTGGACCTAAGCCATGATGAAATTAAATTATTGTAAATGAGTGAAAATATGACAGCAGGACAAAGAAATTCATGCAGCATTTCCACCATGCTAAAATATCATTATTCTTTTATCTTACATTCTGTCATGATTTTCATGTCATTGAAAAATAACGATTTGCATTCCAAATATTAGACAAGACATGGGAAGTGATAATAGAGTTTCTCAGTTTTTATTCCAGGGAGCAAAATTTTTTTTTGCAAAGATAAATCCCCAAAGTACTTCTGTGTCTGTTTATTTGTTTTTTTAGGGCCACATTCAGCACTGCTCAGTATTTATTCCTGTCTTTGTACTTAACAATCACTCCTGGTGGGACTCAGGGGACCATATGTAGTGTCAGGAATTGAACTAAGTTTATGTGTGTGGAAGTCAAGAGCCTCACTCATGCTACTATCTCTCTTTCACTTCCAAAAGGACTTTTAATTAGAGCTCATTGTATCACATGGACAATTCTAGCAACAAGTGCAGCTAGTTCCAAGTATTTAGATTTTATAGACAGCAAAAAGTACAGTTTAGCATTTTTAACTTTTAGAGTAAATGTCAGCTGAATTTTATAAATTAAGACTGAAGATTATTTTTATCAACAGTGCCTACCATGCTTTACAACTTTTATCTTATTAGTCAATTCAATTCTAGAAATTTGAATATAACAAAGAAAATTAGAACAAAGGAACTAAGAGATCATTTTGTACAGAGAAACTTCTTAAGAGATAAGTTTCATTATCTAGTAGAACTGATATTCATCACACTATCACATACACAGTCACCTAGAGTTTTAGAAAAATATAATTCAGGTGTATTAAGTCTCCTTAAAAGATTAGGATGAAAATTGGGACTTTCTTTTTAAAATAAAAAAAAGTTTGCAACTTTGTACATCAAAACCAAAAACATGAACATGGTTCAAACCATGGTTCTTAAAGTACATGACAAATTTTGATGAATTAAAATAAAACTTAAGAAACATTTTAAATAGTCACTTTTAGGTAAATCAGCATACTAGTGTCAGATGTTAGATAAAAGATTGTGGTTGTTAGTGAGGATTTAGTTAAATGAACACTAGTATCACTACTCAAATGAGTATTCAAAATCACTACTTGTTTTATTCTAGAGCAGCAACAAAATGGCAGAGACGACAGCTGCCACATCATATACATACACACATTCCTTCCTACACAAACTATGCTTTGTACATCAGATGCGGCATAAATACCATGGCATGTGGCAGTTGCTATGGTGACAAGTTTTTTTTTAATGAAGAGCAGATGGAATAGGCATGGAAAACTTGCATAAGTTGTTAGTAATCTGTGAGTTACTGCAGACTAGTTCTGAAGGAAACTTTAAAATTCTAGCTTTTCTAAGTTTTCCACATAACATGGTCAACTACAAATTATTTTTCTATTCTTCAGTCCAATTTATCAACATAAAATTAGATTTGATCAATACTACAGAGGGGAATGTCTTATACACACATATAACAACATATGTATATTACATATATATGTTGTTTTGCTTTGCAAATAAATTTTGATTGTGGAGCTTTTAACTTTTTTTTGCTAAAACATACTTTCAAAGACCTAATATTAAGACCATTTTATTTTAGTCCAATTCACACATTATATGTTATAATTTTGAGAATGATTTGAAGTATTAAGTGGTTATAACCTCTGAGAAATAGGTTGGTTATATAATATTAAAAGCTATAATGTATAATGTATACACTCAATAGATCATAGCCTTAGTTATTTTGGTTGATTCTTACTGGGTTTATAATCATTCTAAAGTATTCTAATTATGTATTTCGAGTTGCTTGACTGAAATTAAAGAAACTCCTAATACATAGTTTGTGGTTGTTCTGCATAACCTGTTTTTTATATCAAATAACTTTCTATACTTATTTATAAAACCAAATGACAAAAGTTATTACAACATAATTTATCAATTGATTAGTATACATGACACTGCAACATAAAATAGTAATACTTTTAGTAAGATATAGCACTACCTTCAGGGACTTTAGAATCATTAAGTTTGAAGTAAATATGTCTATAAAATGAAATAGACTCTAATTCTTTTAAGAAGGGAAACATTGGAAATCTAAATAGAAGGGGCTGGAGAGATAGCACAGTGACAGGGCATTTGAAAGAAAAAGATCATCATTGATATTAAGTCTCTTTGTTTTTCCTTATTATTTGGAACTATTGGGCCTATGTAATTCATTTTTTCTTTTTTTTCTTTTTTTTGTACCATATTAGTCAGTCCTAAGGAGAAGTTATAAAGGAAATTCCCTTGGCCTAAGAGATTTCGGGTTTCTCCTCCCTTGAAGCATACTGTCTCTGAGCTCACCAATCCCTCCTAGAAGGGCTCAGAGGATTACGTGGAGTACTGGGGATTGAGCCTAGGTCAGTTTTGAACAGGGCAAGTGCTCCCTATTCACTGTACTATCTCTCTGGTCCCTATATGGAGCAACATCTGTGATCTTTCATTTTTCTATTTATGTATATTCTCTAATGAAAAATTCTCTATTCTAAGACTCTAGAAATATTCTCAGAGAAAATGGCTCATACATATAAAGGAAAAAAACTGATTTTTTTCCTCCCTTGTGCTCTTTCTGAGAATATCCTATAAGATTATTCCAGTTTATTATTTTTCTGTATTCAACTTTATTTCTGTTTTGGAAGCTGTTACAAGCTATTTTTCAGAGATATTCCTGATGCACTCAGAAATTAATAATGGTAGTGCTAGAGGGCCTTGTATTGTGCTGGGGATCAAGTCACATGCAAGGCAAACACCCTAGTCTCTGCACTATCACTCCATCCCCTGGATTATTTGTTAATGAAGACAAATGTAGTAGAGTAGAGAGATAACTTAAGTGCTAGAGAACATACCTATGTATGGAAGATCTGGCTCGGTCTCTGGCAAGTTATGCCTCACCACCTCCATAGAACACCTCAATTATTGTAGCTTTGGTAGCACCTAAGTACTGCCAAATCTTAGCACCATTGGGAAAATGCTGATGTAAATAATCCTGCTTTCCAGAACGCTGTTGAGTGGAGCACTTATTGAACAAGAAATAGATTGAGAAACTATTCTTTCATATTTTTATCTAATGATGGCATTACTTTGGATTGTACCCCTGGTAGCCATTTTAGATGGATGGTATGGTTTCTACTTCAACTAGTAACGAGTTGCATGATGACATATTGCATTATTTCTAGTAAATACTTCATGTGTTTCTAATAAATTATGTAGTCCTACCCTTGTTGCCAAAGTGCTTACAAACATGCCTATGATGGAAGACAGAAGATGGAAGAGATTAAAGGGGTTTGGGAAATGATGCTTTGTTCAAAGTTTTATTACAACTTTCTCTCTTACTATGCCTTTAAACCCATGATAAATTGCAAAAACAGGGGCCAAATAGTCTAGTTGTTTCAATACAGCACTTGTATTCTTTAATTCAATATTTTATTGTTTGACATCTATTTATTTGCATGTACTATAGATAAAGCCCATATGTGGCACTAGAAATAGAGTTTAAATGACAGACTGCTGGTATTTACCAATACACTCGGGTATAAGCAGACCCAAGTATAAGCTGACCCCCCTAATTTTACCCTGTAAACTGAAGAAACTTAGTGACTCAAGTATAAGGTGAGGTGGAAAATGCAGCAGCCACTGGTAAATTTCAAAAATAGAAAGATATACCCAAAACAACTACAATAATTGAGGAATAAGTAGGTCAAATATTTTTCAATATCTATTGCAAAACAAAAACTGGAACCTAGCAACAATAACTTTAAAACTTTAAATAAAGTGCAGAAAGCCCTAGCTTAACAGGTAATCAAGCTAAATCACAAAGGTTAAAATCCTTCAAAACTGGATTCCTCCTCCTCATCTTCAGAGAGCTTCAGCTGTATCTGACGTGAGGGTATCAGCATAGACATTGTCCTCATCACTGAGTTCGCAGATAGCATCATCACTGCTGTCGTCTCATACAAAGCGCAGATATTGTGGTTTAAATAGTTCAGTGGCATGCAGTTCAGTTCAGCCGCCTACCTCTTCAGCTCAGCCGCTACTTATGGACTGAGCTGAAGCACCGCCCCCTCCAGCAGATGGCACAACACGACTAGAGACTATGTGCATTTGATTTGGTGCATCCCCCACCAAATCAAATAACCTGTCTGATCCGAATATAAGCCGAATTCGGGGTTTTCGGCACAAATTTTGTGCTGGAAACACTCTACTTATACTCGAGTATATACGGTATATTTGAGATGGCATCACATAATAAACATATACTTTTTGAAAATTATTAGAAGTTTTGCTCTGAAATGACAATATGGGCTGATGTGATAGGATATAGTTGGGACAACTACAGAAATACAGTGGCCAAAGGCATTTTTTCCATAAACAAATATTTACGGTGAGAGCATATAGTGTCCTAAGTTGAAGCATTGTGTTAATATGGTAGCAGTTTCCATTATAGGTCTGGCAAGTCTGTGTGTTGTCTGTTTTGCAGTACTTTCTAAGTAGTTGTGAAAAATCTAAAATTGAAAACATTATTTTTGAATTGTTTTATTCACAAGATAACTCTCATTGTGTTATCAAACTTGGAACTGATTAAATACTCCATGCATTTAAATATGCACTGTAATCAACACATTTTAAAAATATTATTTCATTATATTCTTATATGTACTATAGTAAGCATCAAATAATTATATAATTATAAAGAAGGTGAAAAGAAATGGTCCTTCCTCAGGATTAATTTATGAATCAAAATCATTTATTGTTTCTAAGTAATAAGTTAATTTAATTTTTCAAAAAGTCCATTAGTTAAAGGTATTTTCACAGTCTCTGAGCACACAGAGGGTTGTTTTTTTTTTGGTGTTTTTTTTTTAATGCTTTCTAGTGTCCTAAGAGAATCACATAGAGGTAATTTCATTGCTAGATTTAAAACTCTAGAAAATATTACTTATCAAGAACCACTGTGCCCTAATTGTTGTAATCATATTGCATTTCTTAATAAATTAACCCTTCACTCCATGGGAAGCTAAGGAATTAAGCAAGCTTTGACTTCAAGAGAGTTGCATGTATTTTTATATTTTCAATTCATTATAAAAATAATTGTGGACTCTAATTTTGTTTAACTAGTGTGCTGCTTATAATTGCAAAATAGCTGTTAAGCAATTGCTAAGAAGGCTTTGCTATGTAAGACATTAATGATTGTTCAACCTCTAGTAAGACACTTAATGTGGAAGGACGTGAGATATTTATGATTAAAACCATCTTCTCAATGAACTATTTGCTCAGAAAACAAACAGCTCGCCTTTACCTTGGCACTAGTAATTGACAATTAATTGACAGCACGGTTGACAGTACACTTAACTCTGTCTTGCCATGTATTAGAAATAGGAGTAACTTCCATAATATCAGCACTATGCTTGAGATGTTATTAAGTATAACTCACTAGTCAAATATAATATATGATTGAATACTTGATTCTTCTTGTCATGCCATTAGCAAGTGTTAATCAGTGCAATGGAGAAGCTCGTGAGTTGTTTCTGGTTGTGATTATTCTCTCTTTATCTTTCTACAAATAATGTCAGATGAACAGATGTGGAAAAATGGAATCAACATTTTTTAAAAAAGGATATTTGCCTGTTTAAAAAAATAGCATAGCTCTAGAATTTTTCCCAAAACAATTCTTATGAAATGAAAGTAGATTACTTGTCATAAATTTAATGGTCAAATCTATTATTTATATGCAAATATGATGGTATAAAAAGCATCAGACCTTGTAATATTTTTTTCAGAAAAGTAAATAATCTGCAGTCTAATAAACAGCTTTATTCTTAATTGCACTTAAAAATATTGTATAGGGTTAGAAGGAGTTGCATCTACTTATACTACTTTTAGCAGTGTCAGGCTGCCAGAGTTACATTAAAGATCTGGAATTTCTGCAGTGCAGGTATTGAATCCAAGGCCTTTCATATACCAGGTATATACTCCACCTGTTAAAAACCTTTAATTCTAGTTTTGGCAACATTTGTGTCATCTGGCTAATTTTAAATTAAATCTTTAATTTTCTAATATACAAGACGGGATTCAAAATATAAAAACCTCATTTGCAGAAATAATGGAAACTTAAATTAAATTTTTATATAAAGCTATTGGTAGACTTGCAAGTATTTAATAACCCAGATTGACTATAATGGCAACATATAAGAAATTGTGGTTCTTTGCTGTTTTTTTTTTTCTTTTCTCTGAAATGATACCTAGTAAACTCTTAACCTTGTAGATTTGGCATTACCTGTGAAGACAAGGGGAAATAATAATTTTATTTTGTTTCTTGTAGAAAAGACTCATCTCTTTTAGTATATTTTGTACATGGTTTTGATGTATATTATTTCCTCAGGTCTCATTTAGTAATAAAAATAAATATATTGTCTTATTAAAATCTCAGCTATTGTGCTAGTTTTCTATTACTGCCATACGAAATTTCTTAACAGTTTAAACACCAATGTGTTGTCTCACAGTTCTGTGGCTCAGAAATCTGAACATGATACAGTCGGTTTCCATGCTCACCAGGCAGTAAACAAGATATTGGTGAAAGCTATAAAAACTTCTGTAATTTAATGGTTTTCATCCATGACCACTGTGGACAAAACTTAGTTTCTAGAAATATAGAACCTAAATCACCTATTTCTTTCTGGCTATAAACTCAGGAGCAGTCTCAGATTCTCAGTAACACCTGCTATTATCTGCCATGGGCCCTCAACAAAATATGGAAACTTATTACTCTAGTGCTAGTGGGAGTAATTGTCTCTTCATTTGGCTAGTACCTTCCTTGATGACCTCAGAAGTTCATGGGAGTAGCAATTACATGTCCTAGTCTAAACAAGTGAGCACCCAAATAACTACCGTATTTTCCAGCGTATAAGATGATTTTTGAAACAAAAATAGGCAACCGAAAATCCGGGGTCGTCTTATATGCCGAGTATATCCCGAAAAATGTTTCAATGTGCCGGTAAACAAAACAAACAAACAAAAAATCAGGCCGCAGAGTTTCCAAATCTCTTTCTTGGGGGTTCCCAAACAGTATTCAGGAGATCTGGAGGCCACTTCTGGCAAAACTCAGCTAACCTTCTTAGTGGTTCAGTGCTAGGGTCCCAGGATGGGGTGTTGTTTGGTTCATGTAGTGGGGGAGATTAACTGACGCCACCAGGGAATTGCCAGAAAAGGTGCCTATGATAAGAGACCAATCACTGCAAGGCTGTTCAGACCGCCTCTCTAACTCAGCCAATCCAAGCAGGCTTTTTATGCATGCAAATTAGACAATGTTCTGGACCCGAATCTACACTGTAAAAAGCCTGCTCAGATTGGCCAGAGTCAGAGAGGAAGTCTATTATAGTATAACCTTTGAACCTTTGCTTGTTGTGATTGGCTCACTGTGGTACATACAGTTGCAGCACAGGAACATTCTGTCTAATACAGCGAATATAGGCCTAAACCTATGTTTTAACTGTAAAATTAGGGGGTCGTCTTATACGCCCAGTCGTCTTATATGCCAGAAAATATGGTATATTCTTAGGTCATCTAAGAAGAATTGTATAAGGCACGAAACTGAAGGTGAGAATTTTAAGAGGCATCTTATAATTCTACTTAAAATTGTTACCTTCCTTGGAGATAATTATTAGTATACTCTAATATTGTTTAAATTTCAACAATGCTGTTGATCATTTGCCAGTTTTATGGAACTTCCTTCATTTTCCATCCAGGACTATTGTTTTCAGGTGTCAGTTTACACACAGAACCTTTAGTTGGAATGAAAGACTTAGGGTTGTCATTTTGGATTTTTTATTTGTATATAAATTGCAAGAAACTTATGGTTGGAGACATCATATTTGAGGAATTATTGCATTTTATTTCCTCACATAAGATGCTTATTGCATGTACTTCTAGTGCTGTTCTAGATTTTTGGATTTTTATACTATAAAGCATATACTATATTCCCTTTTTCTCATTATCAAACACATGTAAATAATACACATTACATATATTATTGTATATAAATATGCATAATATATATAATACTAAGTTCCTGATGTCCAAAACTTTAGACCTTGGCCCTAGGAACAAGTTATCTGTGGTCTTCCCACTACCTGTCTTTTTATCTGCCTGTCTTCTGCAATTACCACCCTTACACTGACTGAACTGAGACGATTCTGTGACCACCAAAGAAGAGCAGACATACAAGAAAAGAGGAATAGATGTTTTTGATTGACTGTAATTTAATTTGCCTCCACTACCATACACTAATTTGACTGTGGCATGGACAAAAATATACTTTCATTGTCTTAAGTCACTAAGATATATAGGTTTATATGATATAGCAATAAAAACTATTTAGCTTAACCAACAAAAAACACTGGTACTTTTGGAGCCTGAGCACAGTGATAGGGCATTTTTTTGCATGCAGCTGACCCAGGATGAACCTGGGTTCAATCCCTAGTGCTTCTATGATCATAACAGTATGTAAGCAAACTCTGGGGAAAAAGTGTCCAGGGTCTATAAGGTAAGGGTGTTAGTTTTGTTGTAAACAATTGATAAAACTATTACCTGACACAACTTAAAAAAATTGGCCACGTGCCTTCATAAACTCAAAGGTACAGTCTGAAAGAGTAATAGAAACCATTTACATTATATTTTTGCCTGTCCTTGAATAAATATTATAAATTGATGAGCCAAACAGGAATTGCCTAGTTATCAAGAACAGAAGAGGTTAGAAAATATGGAGAACATTGGGCCTGAGCACATCTCCCTTGTTACTTTTACCTTAATACGAATAACAAAAGACTAAGATATCTTTGTTAACTATCCTCCTCTCCCTTTCTCTTCACTTTTTCTTTTTCACTCATAGATGCAAACAGATAAATGCCACAAATACTTAAAAGCAGGGATACTCACTGAAAGAAGAAAAGGGAATAATGGATCAGGAGCAATAGTATAGCAGTGGGACGGTTACCTTACAAGCGACTGACCCAGGACGGACCTGGGTTGGATCCCCAGTGACCCATATGATCCCCCCACTTCCCCACACCCCAAGCCAGGAACTATTTCTGAGCATATAGCCAATAGTGACCCCTGAGCTTCACTGGGTGTGGTCCAAATCCATCCCACCAAATGAAAAGGGGATAATGAGTTTAGTCAATCCATTATTTAATTAGAATGACTGTTCAAATGACTGTTCAAATTTAAGTGAAGACATATGCTGGCCTTTGTTGTAGAAATCAAGTATTTCTACTGTTGTACAAAATGAGTAAAACTTTTGTTTTCAGTATGCCATCAATTTGTTTAAAATAGAAGTGAGAAATAAGTGACTGATATTTTGTGTGGGCTGCTCTAGTCATGGACACATTTAAGGATACAGGAACTCAAAGAATGGCCTATGAGATAGATTGTAGATATATTTATATTATGACTCTTCAGTTTCTAGAGATACTTTACCCACAATTCAGATCACTCTTTATATAGTAAAGAAGGTGATTTTCCCATTCAAGTTTGGGAGTTCAACACATGCGAGGGGGTTTCTTATGATTTGCAGAGAAATAGTAGTGTTGCTATAAGTTGCTATAAGTGAATTTTCTGTAAGTGAACCTCAGCTGAATTTTCAAATAGGTATTTGTTGGGTAGCTTCTTTTTTTATCTATTTATCTATTTATTCATTTACTATTTTTTATTTTTTTTTTTTGCATTTTTTCTTTATTTAATTGATTTAATTTAATTGATGTAATTTAATTGATGTAATTGATTACAAATATGATTGTGATTAGGTTTCAGTCATGTAAAGAACACCCCCTTCATCAGTGCAACATTCCCACCAACAATGTCCCAAATCTCCCTCCAACCCACCCCCACACCTGAACTCTAGACAGGCTTACCAGTTCCCTCATTCATTCACATGGTTATGGTAGTTCTCAGTGTAGCTATTTCTATAACTGCACTCACCACTCTTTGTGGTGAGCTTCATAAAGTGAGCTGGAAGTTCCAGCCCTCCTCTTATTGTCTCTGAGGATTGTTGCAGAGATGACTTTTATTTTTCTTAAAACCCATAGATGAGTGAGACTATTCTGCATCTCTCTCTCTGACTTATTTCATTCAGCATGATAGACTCCATGTGCATCCATGTACATGGAGAAAATTTCATTACTTCATCTCTCCTGATGGCTGCATAATATTCCATTGTGTATCTGTACCATAGTTTCTTTAGCCTTCCGTCTATTGAAGGGCATCTTGGTTGTTTCCAGAGCCTGGCTATTGTGAATAGTGCTGCAATAAAATATAGGTGTGAGGAAGGGGATTTTTGTATTGTATTCTTGTGTTCCTAGGGTATATCCCTAGGAGTGGAATAGCTGGGTCAAATGGGAGCTCAATTTTCAGTTTTTGGAGGAATCTCCATATCGCTTTCCATAGAGGTTGGACTAGACGGCATTCCCACCAGCAGTGAATAAGAGTTCCTTTCTCTCCACATCCCCGCCAGCACTGATTGTTGTCTTTCTTTGTGATGTGTGCCAATCTCTGTGGTATGAGATGGTATCTCATCATTGTTTTGATTTGCATCTCCCTTATGATCAGTGATGAGGAGCATTTTTTCATGTGCCTTTGGCCATTTGCATTTCTTTTTTTATCAAAGTGTCTGTTCATTTCTTCTCCCCATTTTTTGATGGAATTAGATATTTTTTCCTTGTAAAGTTCTGTCAGTGCCCTGTATATTTTGAATATTAGCCCCTTATCTGATGGGTATTAGGTGAATAGTTTCTCCAACACAGTGGGTGGTGCTTGTATCCTGGGCACTATTTCTTTTGAGGTGCAGAAGGTTCTCAGTTTAATGTATTCCCATCTGTTGATCTCTGCTTCCACTTGTTTGGAAAGTGCAGTTTTCTCCTTGAAGATGCCTTTAGTCTCAATGTCATGGAGTGTTTTACCTACGTGTTGTTCTATATACCTTATGATATCAGGTCTGATATCAAGGTCTTTAATATATTTGGATTTTACCTTAATTGATGTTAATTGGGGGTCTATGTACGCTTTTTTGCAAGTGGCTAACCAATTCTGCAAGTAGCTTCTATGTGAAGACAAAGTTGAATGACTATTTTAATTGCTTTATTTAAGCACCATGGTGACAAATTGTTCCTTGTTGGGTTTTAGTCATACAATGTATACCATCCTTCATCAGTGCACCCTCCTATCACCAATGTCTCCCCTTTCCTTCCTACCCCCACACACTCCTGACTTGCAGGAAAACTGCTCTCTCTATTTCTCTCTCTCCCTCTTTTTTCTCTCTCTCCCTCTCTTTTCTTTTATTTCTTTTTGGCACTGTGGTTTTCACTATTATTAATGGAGGGCTGACTTGCCTGATAGTTCTTCCAGTTTCAGCAGCTAGTTTATTCCAGAACAATTAGTTCTATCATTATCCTTATAGACCCTTCTCTACTCTAGCTACACTTACCACTCTTTGTGGTGAGCTTTCTACCTTATGCCATATTTCTTGGCCTTTTTCTCTGTTATCTCTGAGTATGATTTTTCTCTGGTTTTTCTTATATACCACAAATGAATGATATTATTCTATGTCTATTCCTTTCCTTATGGCTCATTTCACTCAGCATAATAGTCTCTATGTCTATCCATGTAAAAGCAAATTTCATTACTTCATTTTCCTAATGGCTGCGTAGTATTCCATTATGTAGATGTACCACAGTTTCTTTAGCCACTCATCTGTTGTAGGTTACCTAGGTTGTTTTCATATTCTGGCTATTATAAATAGGCTGTGAGGAACATGGAAGTTCAGAGGACAATTTTGTATATTTTTTGTGTGTTCCTGGGGTATATCCCTAGGACATGGTATTACTGGGTCACATAGAAGATCAATTTCTAGATTTGTAGTAATATCTATATTATTTTTCATAAAGACTTAATCAGTCTGCAATCCTACCAGCAGTGAATGAGAGTCCCTTTCTCCGTGCATCCACACCAGCACTGGTTGTTCTTTTTATTTCATTTCTTTTCTTTTTTTTATGAAGACTTGAAAAAAAACCTCTGCCTCCTGGTGTCCAGGACCCTGTCACTGACCATGTAAGCTTGTTACACCCTAAGGAAGAAGATATGGGAAAATTATTTTAAAACAGAGTCATTCTTATCACTCACTATAATTATATCAGAAAACCTATCTTTGAGATATATTATGTAAATGTTCTGATTCATTGATTGATCCATTTAGCTACATCACTCCTGGATGTAATGTATTAACTTAGAGAAACAAAAAATAAATGCATTCCATGGATTGAAAGCAAGTTATATGGATAACGACTGAGGTCTTTGCCTTGTAGAATTGATCCAGTTAGTAGTCTCGGTGATTATGAGAATTGAAGGTAACCTGCAAAATGCACTATCAACTGGAACAAACAAACTCAAAATTTAATAATAGTAGTTGTCATATTTTATTTTGACATGGGTTACATTATGAACACTTAATTTACAAAGTGGCATTTTATAGAGCTTTAATCATTTAATTTTAAAGTTTCCTAGTAGCAATGTACGAGAATATTGTAACATTTGCACTGACAGTCAGAAATGTATACAGTAAGCCTGCCATGACCTGAACATACCAGTCTAGTTTCACTGTTTTATACCTAATAAATAATGGAAACTTTCCTCTCATGACCTTCATGATATTTCTTTAAATTTTTTGGTGGATCTTTCATACCTGGCTGTACTCTAGGGTTACTCGTGCCTCTGTATTTAAGAATTACTCCCAGCAGTGTTGGAGGGCCATATTGGTGCCAAGGATTGGTGCCCAGGGGTCAACTGCATGCAAGTTCTAAGCCATACTTTTGTACTGTTGCTCTGGCCCCCCTGGCCCTTCCCTTATGATTTTAAATCTTACCATATAAAAACTTCTCTGAATCAGTAATAGTTCAGTGTGTAGAGTGCTTGTCTTGTGTGTGGCCAACCCAGGCTCAATCCCTGGAAGTACAAATGAGCTCTTTAATTCCTCCAGGAGTGATCCTTGAGTGCAGATCTTGGAGTAAGCCCTTAGCATAACTTATTGTGACATTTCCAAATAAATAAATAAATAAATAAATAAATAAATAAATAAATAAATAAATAAATAATAAGTCTCAGTTTTCTCTGCTCATGATGGTGATCATGAAGGAACTCATTGTTCCATTTCTAATGCTTTGACACCCTCTCCTCCTTAACTTAAAGCCATTTCCGCACTAGGGATCTTAGCTACCAACATGATGGTAACACATGCAGAGATCAGTGTCATTAGATTTATGCATTTGAATCTTTCTTCTTTATAATTTGTTACTCCACCATGCTTTTTAACCAGTAACCCAGCTCTCTGAACCTTATTTCACTCAGCTAACTGGTCTAAACACATTTTTCTTCTCTAGTACAATGGGCTCCTCTTCTGAGGATTATGTTGATTCATCACTTAAATTTATTCCTTTGATGTAGTCCTTTCAATATGCCTTTGAAGTTGTTACTATTATCTTGGTATTGAGATACAAAAATCAAAGGCTAAAGAAAACAAATGATGCACCCAAGGCCACTGACTATTAATAGTAGAAGACATTTGGGTGTCTATGTGTCCTGGTTGCAAGTCCAAATTAAAAGAAAATTATATCATACTTTCCGTAATAAGTTCCATTTTGTCTAACATAACTTTCGTTTTGGTTTTACAATGTTTTATTATCTACTAATATCTCAATTTTAAAATAAAAAGGTAAAAGATTTTCAACTTATTCTATTATTTAACATTAAAATTAGTCCATACAAAATGTAGAATACTAATTTTGAAATTAAAGTTAATTATTCCTTATAAAAATCAGACCAAAAAGACTTGTCTGTTCATTTATGTTGATGTTGTTAACATTTTTTCAGAAAGAAATTGGTGAACAATTTTGATGTGTTCAGTTCAACATAATTACATGGTAATTTTTTGCCTGCTTTGTTGGCTTTTTGTCAATAAATATGTATTTTTATATTCATGATTATACAATAAATACATAAAATTACATATATGAAATATTGAGTGTCACATTAAATTTTATGGTAAGAATTACGGATACCTTTTGCTGTTATCATTAATAGATGTTAGGAATCTAGGGAGTCCTTATCCCACAATGAAACCATTGTATATAATACAAAGTCTTCCCTTTCCTTATAATAGAACTTCTATCACATATGAACACTGTGTAATGTCATTTTAGTCTGATCTAGTTATTTTTCTTTTGGAAATAGTAAATGAAGTGATTATTTTATTTGTAATAGTCCTAAAAAAAACACCACACTATCAAAAATGAAACCAACCACATAGCAGAAAAAGTAGGAGAAAAAGTTAAATACTAATCCAAGCTAAGATTAGCTCAGTCTTTGCTGACCAGAAAATTAAACCACATTTTCCCTTCTTACCCTTCTAACTTCAATTTCTGTACTCTTTTATTAGACTAATCAATGAGAATTAAATAATTGAAAATAGCTGATAATTGTATATGATTGATATTTATATTTTAGTTAAATTTTAAATTTAATGTTTTATCAGTCAACTCTGGCCTAATATTGTGTTCTTTTTTGTAGAATGAAAACTAAGTAGCTAACTAAAAGTAAACTTGGGATAATTCAATCCTCAAAATATTTATACCTTATTTATGTTTATCAACTCCTCCCCTTGATAAACACTGTCTTTGTATTTTGATTTTTGTTTGAGAATCATAGTGGTTACTTTGGCTCTGTGCTTAGTGGTCACTCTGTGGAGCTCAGGTCATTTGTGTGCAAGGCAAAAGCCCTACCTGCTACACTGTCTCTCAAGCTCACGTAACTGTTGTTTTTATAATGGTGCAGTGGCCACTAGAAATTTGAGCAGGGATATGTTAGAAAATGTTTAGAGATTCTAATGGACATCATTAAAAATTCACATATCATATTGACCTTGTTTATCTTTTGAGGGTAACTTCAATAAAAAGTATATTACACATAAATTTTCTAAAGTAAAAAATCATTTATATATAGAATTAACATTTCTATTAATAGGAAATTTCTACATTCCTGATGTAGGATGATATTAATTTTTGTTAATAAAACATCAAATTCCATTGAGACAGACAAAATTACTTTAATAGACAACATTAGCTATCATAACACACCCCAATAAATCATATTACCTTCAATTATTACTTTATAATATAACTATATGTTATTAAAGCCATTGTGATAATTATCACCATATGCTCACAACTATTCTTACAAACACATGATACTCACTATATAAGTATTCCTACTTTTGACTCACAAATGACAGTGATAACATAATAAGATTAGTAAAGACTAAAATTAAGTTGAAATGGTAAAAACAGTATCATTTTTATCTATAGTAGCTCTATAATTCTAACTGAGTCTCATACCTTTGAAGAATATAAAAAAGAGTTGATATAGTGATTAGATGCTTTTTCATTGACTCATTATTCTCAAAATGTTACTGTAAGTACCTATATTTTAATAACTTGGTGCATTGCTGACAATATTCACAGGACATACTGACATTAGTTTCACAGAAAGTTTAAACATTTTAAGGGTTTATAAATATGTGCCAATTAAGATAACTTCACAGAAATATATGTATATATATTTGTGTGTATGTGCATGTAAACTTATATGTATATATGTATATATATTTGTAGCTTACCCAACACATTCTCCCACTAAGGCACTTTACAATAATAGTTATGTTGTAGAATAAAATTTGAAGTCCTTTTCTTTGCGATCTCAAGTGCAATAATAATGTCACTGACTATGTAAGAGTTAAGGGAGCCTCATTAAAAGTCTTGAACAACTTTGTGTCAAAAAGAAAAAGGAGACAGGTGAATTGGAAGGCTTCCTTTAGTTGGTTTGTATGAAGAGTGAACATATTTAGTCATCAGGGTTCTCAATGATAGGAATTCTTATTTTTAATGGAGTGAGTATTTGAAAATTAACCGAAAACATTAATGGTTATCTCTGTAGAGTTTTGGCTATATGCTTGATTGTCTTACGTAATTTAAAAATATGCTAACAAATTATTATATTAACACTTTAGAATATATAGGTATCAGTTGAAATAATATTTTATTTTATTTTATGATTTGAGTGAATTTCTAGTTTATCTTAGTTATTGGCACTTTGTCCTGTACTATAGTTTCTTTATGATAAATTTTGTTGCATTTCTTCTCATATATTTCTGTTTAGATGAATCCAGAAATCAAAATTCCAAATCAACTGTATAGTTTTATATTTCTGTAAGTTTAAATTTTTGTTCTTATCTATATTGTTGCTAATTTTGCCTGTACAAATACATTTTTGGGAGGGAGGCTTACTATTTCCATATTTACTTCTTCTTTCTATGCCTTTTACATTTTCTAGTGATTTGAAAGAAAAATAATTTTAATCTGTATCTGTGATAACCAATTTCAAAAATACTTAGTCCTTAAAATTCTCCTCCAGTTGAGGTCAGAAATATAGTCATTTTGAGAAAAATAAAAAAACATTTGTGTAATGATTCTCAGAGACAAAATAGAGGAGGACTGGAGGGTCCAGTTCCCGACATGAAGCTCACCACAGGGATTGTTTAGTGCAGTCACAGAAATAATTACACTGAGTACTGTCATAACAAAATGTGACTGAATGAGGGAAGTAGAAAGCCTGTCTAGAGTATAGGTGAGTGTGGGGTGGAGAAGAAGGGACATTTGGGATATTGGTGATGGGAATATTGCACTGGTGAAGGTTTTTTTTTTATATACATAAAAAAATAAAAAAAGAGGAAAAAAATGAAAAGATAAGGCCTCCCAATGCTTACCAAAGGCTGTGTTCTTTACACTGACTATATAGAAAGAGGAGGTACAGTAAATGCTTCCCATATACACCTCAAACCAGGCCCTTTGCCTGGTCTGTATTGTGAATGAGGGGGGGCAAAAAAAAAAAAGAAATATAGTCTAGATTTTAAGGCAACTTGCCATGTACATAGATAATCCAGTTTGATGATAGCACTGCATTATGTTCCAGACTTTTGACAGGAGAGATTTCTGAGTACAATCAGGATTAAGTACAGAGTACTGCTGGGTGTGGCTTCCAAACAAACCAAAACAAATAAAATATATTTCCTATGTTGGCCATACATTTTACTTTACCTAACTTTCCATTTCCCCAGCATCAGTCTCTTATTTAGTCAATTTTACCTTCAGGTTCAATCTGTATTTTTGTTCATAAATTGCTATATTGACCATTTTCTTATGGAATATTTTGCTCTTCTGTTATGTTTATTTTGTTTTGATACCACAACTGGTACTATATTTGTTGGATGCACTGTTATTCTGTTCCTGAACCACCAAGCAGACAGAGCACCTGTAGAGCTATTTGTTCCGGGGGACCCAATAAAGCAATTGCCTACACCTCCTGGACTAGTCAAATGTCCCAGGTCCTCTTTTGGTGCTGTATAAGCATTGTTAAAAGGGAATACATTCTCTCAGATCTTAAGCCTCAGTCATTATCTGAAGAAAAATGCTCAGTACACAAACACTTGGGGGAGGGGAACAGAGTTGACCTTGTCAAACAATAACGTGAACACAATACTCAGGGCTCACTCTTAGCTCTTCACTCAGAAATCACTACTTACTGGTTTCAGGGATCCAACTGGGTCAGATGCAGACAAGACAAGTGACCTACCCACTGTACAATACCTCGGGCCTTATTCTTTATTTTTAATATACCATTTCAGTTTCAAATTACTTAAAGACATTTCTATAAAGTTTTGCATATTTCAGGTCTTAACTGGGAAATTATTTATAATACTATTTCCTAGAATTTATACTTATATTTTGATTTTCACAATACTTTTGTAGTAATCTAGTTAAAAAATTGATAGTATTTTTTGTCTAAAATTTTAAATTACAGAATATATTTTAACTTTACTAAAAATGCCTTAGAGAAATGAATATTTTCTCACAAACAGATTCCTCTATCATTAGCATGTTATAAATGGAAGGTACATTTGTTATAGTTGAGGAGTCGACCTAATAACTTGTTAATGTCTATAATTTGTCCATAATTTTAGTCTGTTTAGTCACTTTTTGTTTGCTTATTTTATAATCTCGGGGCACCACATTGTGTTTATTTCTTTGATCTCATTCAGTTTTGGGACTATGCTATTTATTTAGGTTCCTTGTTTGCAATGACATTGACAATTTTGAAAAGTACTGGCTAGTAATTTTGTATTTCAAAGAAGGGTGTCCATTTTGGGTAGAGGTAATAGACACCAGTATCTGGGTACAATGTGTGCTCATCTCTATTGGAGAAAGAATTTTTTTAAGTCTTATCACAAATACAGAAAAATATATGTGTATTGTACACATGTATACATATTACTTTTGAACATAAACATTTGCACTTAAATTGAACCTTGGTTCATATCATTACTTCTAACTCTATTTCATTACCACATGGAGAATTTTAGGTTTTACCCTGTACATTTTTCTAGTTTAGCAGTAAAGTAATCTGGGCTGGAAATATAGAACAGCAGGAAAGATATTTGAGTTGCATGTAAATGGTCAACTTAGGTTCTAATCCTGGCATCCCATATAGTTCCCCAAACAACACCACAAGTGATTTCTGACTGTACAGAACTTAGTCTTGATGACTGCTGGATGTAGTAAAAAAAAAAATACGACTCTCAATATCTACAAGATTAAGTAAATTACTTAATAACTTACTATATACTTCACTCTATAAGACTCACCTGAACATAAGATGCACATTGTTTTTAGACGAGGAAAACAAGAAAAAAATTTCTAAAGCAAATGGTGCAACTCAAGATGCCCTGAGGGGATGGTGGCTGGGAACAACCAACCTGCAAGACTGAAGTATATTTACAATATGTTAGTCCACAGCTAACATTTTTTTAATATCAGAAAATTAAAAAAAAATTAAATACTTTTTTATTAATATAAAAATATAAAAATGTAGCAACAGCAAACAATCTTAAAAGAAAGCTCTCTATGTGGCATTAACCTGATTGCTCATACTATATAGTATGTCTGAGCAATAAAGGGGGCGAAACACTGCAGAAGTCAAGTGGTTAGTCTATGCTTTCCTCCCCTGCACTCAGGCTTCAGTTCCAGGTAGCATTTGCTCCATAAGACCCACATTTTCTTCCATCTCTTTAGGGGGAAAAAGCACGTCGTATGTTAAGAAAAATATGGTGCTTTCAGAGCATATGTATTTAGCATTACCAGAATGGTTAACTGGTACAAATGTGAAAAAAAGCTTTATCAACTAGACTATTATTGCATAATTCCTTTTGTTTTCAGGTAGATATACACTTATCAAAATTATTAGGCAAATATCACTTATAGCTACTCTATGTAATAAGTTTGTTTCATACATGTGTATGTATACACTTAAATTTTCTTATCATCTTCTTAAATCCTTCTTGGAATTTTATTTTCAAATTTTAAAACATAGCATTATATAGGTTTTAAAAACTTCGGAAAATAAAACCATAAATAAACTGCTACAATCATCTTGCAGACATAATGCCATAAAATTTATCTGCATTTTACTTAATCAACCTTACCAACTTACTTCTGAGAAATGCTGATATTTTGACTTTTTCTATTCTTTTCTTTCTTCCAAAAGTTAAAAACCAGTCATCAAATATCTATTTCAGACAAAATTTTTTAGATAGCAGTATACATCTTAGATCAGTGGTCCTCAAACTATGGCCTGCGGGCCACATATTGTATTTGTATCTGTTTTGTTTCTTCATTGCAAAATAAGATAGATGCGGTGTGCATAAGAATTCGTTCATAAGTTTTGTTTTTACTATAGTCAGACCCTCCAATGGTCTGAGGGACAGTGAACTGGCCCCCTGTTTAAAAAGTTTGAGGATTAATCATATCTTATGTGAGTAGATTTCTCTTCTTTAATTGATATTGATATACTTTATGGATGTATAGATATATATTCCACTTATGTTTATCATGAATTATAATTTTAATAGTACTTTATTTAAAATATCAATTAAATGTATAAAAGGATATGAATGTACTGAGCTTCTTAATCTCAACAAAATATGTAATGCCTTTTGAAAGTAATGATTTACTGAGTAGGTAAAGAGATACACAAATAAAACTTTTATCTCCAAATATTTGTAATAGTACACGTTGATATAATTATTTCATATATTTCATCAATTCTAAAATGATTTTTCCCACATTTTAACATTGTTGACATTGAGATAAAACATCATCAATAACTGCACATAATCACTCTAGAGTGCACATTGGAGTGACACTTTGGGATGGTAATGAGTTCTGTTAGGCATGCACAAATTTGGTCACAGTTCTTTATTTGTTATCACATTAATTAAGTATATGCATTGATGCTCCGGCACATATTGAGTTTAAATACCATGTCAAATGTCTGCAAAGGAATGATACAATTATTCAGTAGTTAAAAATGAAGCTATCAAATAGTTTTAAATTAATATATAAGAATAAAAGCACAAATTCAATGCTAATGCAGAAATATTAATAGGTAGGAATGATTATGCTTCCATTAATTTTTATTGAGACAAAGTAATATGTTTTGTTTATTAAAAAAGGATGAAAACATAGAGAAATGAACTCTATTAATTATTTATTTATTATATATTTGTGTGCACAAATATTGTCTATCACACTCAAGGAAATGCAAATGAAAGCATGAGAAACTGCCAAAAACCCGGGAGTCACTGAAATTCATTTCAAAGCAATGAGAGGCTGGTGTGATGGCTTGTCATTTAGGATTATCATTAAGGCATTATGTCACCATTTAATTGACAGTCTTTTGCTCCCTTACTTAATAGTAGATAAAATAATGGTATGTCTTACAATCCGTGAAACCTTATATTTAATAACATATGGTATTTTTGATGTGCTGAAGTGGTTTATGTTCTCAACATCATTTAAACTTTGCTAGCAGGGTATGAAGCTACTATTATTGTCCTCACTTATAGATTATGCCCAATATAGATTCTGTCCAAGATACACAAGGTAGAAATCAGTAAAAACTGGACGTGAGTCTTTGTTAAAAGAGTCTTACAATTTAGTCTAGTGCTTCATCTTTTCTTGAGTTCAGTGTTACTAATTTCATTAATTTCAATGCCTTTCAATTTTCTTCACCACAGATGTGGTTTATATTAATATGCTCATTATTTTTAGATAATGTTTAAAAAAGTTTTATGGCTAAAATATATTAAAAGTGTTCTATATATTTTAGTATCAAATACTGGTTTTCTTCCAATTAATGTCATCATGCAGTGGTTAATAACTGAGATCAAAATATTCTAATATTGATTTGATTAAATAAGTTACCATAGAAATTTAAGTGTTCATATAATTCTTTGTAGAATTCATGCCAATAAATAGTGCGGGGTGGGTACAGGGGATAGGGAGGGGAACACTAGTAGCAAAAAAGGAACATAATGATTCCCATTTTCTGAAAAACATATTTACTCACATACATTTTCAGTATGAGAACTATAATTTTAACACCCTTTTATTTGTATTGTTCTCCAGCAGTGCTATCCATTAACTTTTTTTCACTTTCTTTCTCTTTCCTTTATTGTTTTTCCTTTTCTGTTCTTATTTTCTTAATCATTCTGTCTAATTCTTTTTTTCCCTTCACTATTCTATAAAGAAATGGTTTACTAACTAAATAGTACTCATGTTAGCAGAAACATGAATAATTTTGTAAAACCTTACAATCGTTTTCTAGACCATTTCTTTTTCCTCCAACCTTCGCTAAGCTTTAATTTGCTGCTTAGTACATCCTTGCTCTTTCATTTGCAATTGTGTTTTTTCTCATTTTTTTCCCTGACATTTTAAGAAAAATCCTGTCTTGTTTTTTCACTTCCAATTTTTTTTATTTCCCGCACTAAATCTATGGAACTGATCTGATAGAAGCAATATTCATTCTTTTATTAGCAATTATCAAACGATGTTAGAGAATTGCTACTTTATGATTTTTCTTTTACTTTCAATCTTTTAGTGTCATAGATGATTTTAAAATATTAAAAATAAATATATATGGATATCACTATTGCTTTGGGTCATATACAGTTGTGCTCACGGTTTCTCCTGACTCTGCACTCAGGGATCACTCATGGTAGTGCTCAGGAGACCATGTGTAGTTCTGAGGATGGAACCTGGGCTCACTGAATGCATGGTAAGCTCCCTAACTGTTGTACTATTTCTTTGACTCCTACAATAAAAAAGAACCAGGTTTTGTGTGTGTGTGTGTGTGTGTGTGTGTGTTTGTGTTTGTGTTTATGTGTGTGTGTGTTTGTGTTTATGTGTGTGTTTACGGTTGGGGGCACACTTTGTAGTACTCAGGTTCTGCATTCAGGAATCTCTCATGGCGGGCTCAGGGGGCCATATGGAATATCAGGGATCAAACCTGGGTTGATTATGAGCAAGGCTAGTGCCCTATCTGCTGTGCTATCACTCCGGGCCAAGAATTAGCATTTTTAAAAAATAAACCTTATTTTTAAAACCTTGGTTTTAAAACCCCAGTTTGCTTTTTGCTTTGATGAAAAAAAATTTTTTATGATTTTTATTTTGACCATATTGACTTACATATCTTTCACAGTAATATTTTAAGTACATATTAAGTACATATTAACATTGAGTCCCATCACCAAATTTGCCCTCCCTCCACCCCCACTCCCATCCTGCATCCCATATCCCCCACCTCACCCCCCGGGCTACTAGAATAAGTGGTCCCCTCTGTGTTTAGCTTACTACTTAGTGATCATATTTCTGGTTGGTCCTGGTACCCTCCCTTATTTCCCCCTCTGTTTGAGAGGCGGAACTAGATAGTTCAAGTTATGTGGTTTTCTTTGAAGAAAGAAAAAGGAATAAAGTGGAGTAAAAATTAAATAAGCCAAAAATGGATGCAGTCCTTCTAGAGGCTCTCAACCTTAGTTTGAGAGAGGACAGGGAATAAGGAATTGAAATACCACAACAATACAAAAAGAAATATCGAATTAAATATCCAGTGAGCACTACAGCACTAAAGGCAAGCACCACTTAATAGTCTCGGTCCTGAATAAAACCATGCCACAATTCAAAAAGAAAGAAAGATGAAATAACATAAAATAAGATTGGGGACATCAACTTCAATATCTACACCAAAACACAGAAGTCAAAAAAGATAAAAAATAAAAAATAAATGGGGGCCGGAGAGATAGGATGGAGGCAAGGCATTTGCTTTGCATGCAGAAGGACAGTGGAAAATTTGTTTTAAATAAGTTTTTGTCTTACAGGTCCCTCATTGCAATATTTTCTTATGTTATGTGTGGATATCACATTGTTTCCTCTTAGTTTTCTGGTTTTGTAACAAATATGCTTCATAGTTATGGTTTGTCGGATGATAAAAAATAGCATATTTACCAAAGTCTGTTATTGTTTTCTATTGTTTATTTTAAACAAATAGAAAAAGCACAAAATAGATATTTGTGGATTAAATATTTATTAATGTTTTATTTCCCTGACTTTACCTGCCATCTTCTTAGATCTTGATTCAACACCCTCTTTAGTTGTTCAGTTATAAAGCAATTTGATAAATACCATCTGGATGTCCAACAAGCTCTCCTCTGCTATGGATCTGATGAGCTAAATTAAGAATCATTGTCTATCTCTGTTGCTTGGTTCTATGGCATTCCCGGTCAACTAAATAGAAATTAGACTAAAATTTCCACAAAAATTTCTACTTGTCTCTTGACAGGTTTATGCTCCATAAGATTTCCCCTTAGTATTCAACTTTATATCTAATTTGTTGTTTCTTTTAGTCTAATTCCAATAGAAACACAGAAAGGATTCTTAGAAAATTTAACATTTTTAAGATAGACATCTTTTAATCAGAATAAATGCCTGATTTTCAGTTTATAATTTTCTCGGAATTTAGATTTAAGAACTAGAAATCCCATTCTGTGGGTGGCTTTTGTATTACTTCCTTGAAGGTGCAGAAGTGTCTCAGCTTACTATAGTCCCATCTCTGCTTCCACTTAGTTGGAAAGTGTTGTTTCCTCCTTGAAGATGCCTTTAGTCCCAATGTCATGGAGTGCTTACCTACCTGTTGTCCTATATATCTTATAGTTTCAGGTCTGATAGCAAGGTCTTTAATCCATTTGGATTTGACCTTTGAGCGTGGTGCTGGGGGTCTAAGTTAGCTTTTTTGTAAGTGGTTAATCAGTTGTGCCAAAACCACTTGTTGAAGAGGCTTTCCTTGCTCCATTTTGGATTTTTTCAAAGGTCTTTAACAAAATCACCTAATTTCAGTAAGACAAGGGGCTAATATAAAAAATATACAAGGTACTGACAGGACTTAACAAGAAAAAATAAATAAAGCCCCATCAAAAAATGGGGAGAAGAAATAAACAGATACGTCCTCAAAGAAGAAATACAAATGGTCAAAAAGCCCATGAAAAAATGCTCCACATCACTGAACATCAGGGAGATACAAATCAAAACAACTCAAAACAACAATGAGGTGCCATCTCACATCACAGAGACTGATACACATCACAAAGAACAAGAACAATCAGTGCTGGCAGGGATGTGGAGAGAAAGGAACTCTCATTCACTGTTGGCAGGAATGCTGTCTAGTCCAGCAATATGGAGATTCCTCAGAAAACTGGAAAGAGAGCTCCCATATGATCCATCTTTACTACTCCTAGTGATACACCCTAGGAACACAAATATACAATTCAAAAATCCCTTCCTTCACACCTATATTCATTGCTGTGCTATTTACAATAGCCAGACTCTGGAAACAACCAAGGTGCCCTTCAACAGATAAATAGCTAATGAAACTGTGGTACATATACACTATGGATTATTGTGCAGCTGTCAGGAGCAATGAAGTCATGAAATTTTCCTATACATGGATGTACATGGAATCTATTATGCTGAGTGAAATAAGTCAGAGGAAGAGAGATAGACACAGAATATTCTCACTCATCTATAAGTTTTAAGAAAAATTAAGGTCATTATTGTAATAATCCCCAGACACAATACAGATGAGGGCCGGAAGGACCAGTTTACAATATGAAGCTCACCACAAAGAGAAGTGGTGCAGTTAGGAAAATGACTACACTGACAACTTTCATGACAATCTTTATAAGTGAGAGAATGCAGGTTTCAAATACAGGCAAGAGTTGGAGGGAGGCATTGATGGTGGGAATGTTGCACTGGTGATGGGGGGTGCTCTGTTTATGACTAAAACCCAACTAAAATCATGCTTGGAATCATGGAAATACAAAAAAATTAAAAAATTAAAAAGTTTTAAAAAAAGAAATAGATATATGTTGTTTGGGGAGAAAAACAGTTACTAATTTTACTTCACATGTCTACTTTCCTTATTTTCAACATAATAAAATGCATAATGTACTGATTTGGTACATAAATTCTCTCATCCATGTTGTTTCTAATGAGAATTTCTTTAAGAATCTGTTGGTGGGCCAGAAAGATAATCTGGTGGGTAGGAAACTTGTCTTTCATGCAACTGACTCAGGTTTAATTCCTGATGGTACTCTGAGCATCACCAGAAGTTATATCTGAGCACTGAGCATCAGACAGTGTTGCCCAATACACACCAAAAAATATGCTAAACTGTTAAACTTCATGTTTTGTAATTTTAATACCTCTATGAGTTTGAATAAATTGCATAATAGAGTGTATAGTTCTTGAAGAATGCTTCTAATATAAGTTTAAGTCATTTTAACTTCTAGCATTCTCTAAAAATGAGAAAAATCAAGGGAAATATTTTTTAAATAAATGTATTTATATCTCATTTTTGCAAATATATAACATTTTAAAGTTAGATTTATTTTCTTCTTAATTTTGGGGGAGATTTTTGGCCACACCTGGTGGTACTCAAGGGTTACTCCTGGTTCTGTGCTCAAAAATCATTCCTGGCAGGCTTGTGGGACCATATGGGATACCTGGAATCAAACCCAGGTCAGCCTCATGTAAGGCAAATGCTCTACCACTATTTTATCACTCCAGCCTCGTCTTCTTAAATTTTTGAAGTTGTATATTTTTATATAAATTCTCTACAAATTTCTCCCTTTTAAATTAAACTGTTTGCAGAAAACCAGCCAGAATTTTATTATGCATTTATTTTAAAATTTTATTTTAAGCACCGTAATATACAATAATGATAAATTATAGTGGCGTGCATAAAATATTCCAGCACCACAACTTCCAGTAGAGTTCCTCCTTCCCTTAAAAAATTCTTGTCTTTCTTGTTGCCTCCACAATCCCTTTTATTCTCATCCCCTATGTTAAATTTTCTACTGAAAAATATTTTTTAGTTTTTTAGGCAATTGTTATTCCCCTATGATATTCCCTTACAGCCACAAATGATATACCATTCTGTATCTGCCTCTCTCCTTCTGACTAACTTCATCAGTAGGATACTTCCCAAATTCAATAACTTGACTTTTTTTTAATAACTGTCATAGAAGAGGGGAGAAAGAGACTCTCATCTACTGTTGGTAGGATGTTGACTGGTCAAGCCTTTTTAGGAAAGCAATATGGATATTCCTCAAAAAAATAGAAGTTGAACTTTTATATAATGCATCTATACCCTCCTAGGAATGTGTTCTAGGAGCCCAAATCCACAACACAGAAAAACTATTTTCATCACAGCCCCATTCACAATTGCTAGAATCTTGAAACAACCTAAGTGACTAAAAACAAATGACTGAGTAAAGAAACTGTGATACATCTATACAATGGAATACTATACAACTATTAGGAAAAATGAAATCACGAAATTTGCTTATATCTGAATGGATATGGGAAATATTATGCTGAGCGAAAAGAGTCAGAGGGAGATACATAGAAAGATTGTGCTTTTTTGTGGAATATAAAAAAAGATAGCATGATAATAATATAGATGAATAATAGAGAAGAGGGCTAGGATTACTGATTCATGGTAGAAAACTTGCCTCAAATAGTGGGGAGTTTAGTTAGTGTAGAGAAGTCACCATCATGATGATGATAGTTAAAAACGATCATTCTGGACAAGAACTAGATACTGAAAGGAGATAAAGTGATATACATGATATCCCTTCAGTAACATTATTGCAAACCACAATGTATAAAAGGAAAACAAGGATATATATATATATATATATATATATATATATATATATATATATATATATATATGACAGAGAGAGAAAAAGAAAAGTTTCTACAAGAAGCAGGCAGGGGAGAGGGAAGGGAAGTATAGGAAGAAAACTGGAAACATTGGTGGTAGGGAATGTGCACTGGTGAAGGATGTTGTACACTATATAACTGAAACTAAATCATGAACATATCTGTATTTGTGGAAAAAACAATAACAAATGTAAACCATGATTAAATAAGGTAATTTTAATAACAAAACAAACCATTAAAAATTAACTGTTTCAAACAAGCAGTTTAAAATAATACTAAGACCATTCTGGCATTCATTTTACTGTAAATTTTCATATCTATATGATTTTAACTAGTTAACCAGAGTAAAATGCTGTGTATATATGTATATATATTTATGTATGTATCATTTGTAATTGGGATTCAAAGTGATATTATACATACATATAGGCATGCAAATAGATGTACAGACTAACAGACATATAATCACCCATAAATACATATGTACATACTCAGATATTTAAACAAAGAATGCCACTTAGTTCATATGTTCCAGAATTATTTTAAAAAGTTTATTTCTTGAGGCTGGAGAAATAGCATAGCTGGTGGGGCCTTTGCCTTACACATGGCCGACCTGGGTTCAGTCCCTGCCATCCCATATGGTTCCCTGGCCTGCCAGGAGTGATTTCTGACCAAAGAGTCTGGAGTAATCCTTAAGTACCACCAGTATGGCTCAGAAACAAAAATAATATTTAATATTTGGCTAATTTCCCCATCCTGGGTAGACCCACATCATAAATCATTTGGCATATAAATCAGCTCCACAACTTACTCTCAGCAAGCCACCAGCCACCAAATTGTCCCATCTCAATACCTCCAAATTTACCATTTGATAGCCCAGTAGGAAACAGATATATTGTGAGAAAGTTGCTTAGAAGCCCACCAACCACAATGAGTGAACCGATAACACAGATTCAATAAGCACCAAACAGCTCAGAAAATCTTCAGTTACTTTAGTAATGGCATTGTGATATAAAATGATCACACATTCACTTTATTTTTCTGGTTTTAGATAATTCCATTTGCTATTATGTTTTAATGAACAGCAAGATGTAAAATTGTATGTGCCTGTTGAGGAAGAAGTCTTGAGTATTAAGTGGGACACAGGGGACATTGGTGGAGTGAAGATCATATTGGTGATGGGACTGGTTTTGGAACATTGAATGCTTGAAACAAATGTTATGAACAACTTTGGAGATCATAGAATTGAAATAAAATAAATAAATAAGTTCTGCTTGATTGTGGAAACAAACAAAACAAAACAGAGAATAAATAAAAGTAGATAATAACTTTGTTTATATTCTTTTTGAAACAGTAATGATAGTAAGATTGATTCACTCCTTTGGTGAGACAATATTTAAATAATGCTTCTTGTAACATATTTAGATCTCAGGTATGTTTCCTCTGAACTGATAGAAAATGATTTTATAGCTTAGTTGCTCTTGAAACAAGGCCTGAGAAATGGATTCATGTTGAATTACATTTGAACGTGGGGGGAAACCTCTTTGGTGAGATCTCTCTCACCAATTATTCAGATAAGAGATGAGAAATAGGCAGTTACAGTAGCAGATGACATAATTGACAAGAAAAAGTTTTCTGCATTTCCAATGGTGTTTATATAGTTGTATACTGTATAAACTAATGAATTTATGAATGGACAAATAATGCATTATTATTACAACTTTCAATCCACTGCTTTTAAATTTTTCCTTTATATCCTAATTCTTTACTATATAAAATATTACTTAAAATTGCCTTATTTAAGACTGATTTTTTCATTTGGGAAAACTTTCGAGTTCTTTATTATTTTCTTTTTTATAATGTTTATTGAGACCAATGTGAATTACAAGCCTTTCACAGTTATATTTAAGGTACATGGTGAGAGTGAATTAGGGCAATCCCTACCACCAGTGTTGATCTCCCTTTGCCCCTGTTCCCAGCATGCTTCTCCTGTCTCCACCTTTTGCCCCCTGGACTGCTAGTGTAACAAGTCCCTTTTGTGTATAGCTTGTTATAGTTTATTTTTATAGCTTTATTTTATAGAGGATAATATGAAAACTAAGTAAATGGTAAAATAACCATTTTATTCCATCTATCCCATAACATTTCTAAACCTCTAGTATCATTCTTTTCTTTTCTGTGAAGCACTACATTGATAATCCATAATTTGGCCAAATGATAACATATGATAATGTTTACTATTATGTCACTTGAATTAATTTAATGTTATTCCATTTAGAATTCATTAAAATTAAAATTTTCATGAAGGGTATTTATATCAATAAGTGTTAATGTAAAATTAAAATTATCAAAAGACATTTCTATGAAAATACATGGTAAGGTAATAAACTTTTCCATGGCTTACTTAAGTTTCTAGGGTTTTAAACATTCCAGTATCCCTTTACTGGAAGAGTTTATATTTGATCTAATATTTGTATATGTATATACAAGACTTTGTTTATGTTTTAATGTATACAGATAGTGCTATAAAAATATAACTCCTGGGCCCGGAGAGATAGCACAGCGGCATTTGCCTTGCAAGCAGCGATCCAGGACCAAAGGTGGTTGGTTCGAATACCGGTGTCCCATATGGTTCCCCGTGCCTGCCAGGAGCTATTTCTGAGCAGACAGCCAGGAGTAACCCCTAAGCCTCACCGAGTGTGGCCCAAAACCAAAACAAAACCAAAAAAAAAAAAAACCTCCTTTGTAAATTTGAAATGCAACTTCATATAATTACATAGAAATATAACCTATGGGTTCTATGTATGCATTTTAAAAGCATACTTTTACTTATTTGTGCTCCTGTGTTCTTAATTTTAGAACGTTTTTAAAATGCAAATTCTTGTTTTATTAAGTGCTAAAAATAGTCACATAGGCATAATTATAGTTAAATTTATAAGAAGATATTTAGTGTTAAATAGTGTACTAAACCACTTCAGTATAGAACCATATTTAATCCTCCCACGATCCCATAAAGCATGTCTTATTATTGTCCTTATTTTACCTGTGAAAAAAACTAATTTTTGTTTCATGACTTCTTGAGATAACAATGAAAATATGAGATAGATTCAGGAATTAAACATGATCTGATAAGGGCTGAATATTGAATCACCAAACTAACAGACATGTTTCTCATGGACAATTCTACGTTTTTTCCCCCAAATAGTAGATATAATTTATGAGCACACTAGTTTGAATTGAAAACTACTGACAAATTGTTATCAAATAACTAAAGCATGAGCTCCGTGACTCTGAAACCATAATGTTGACATAGTATAACTGCTGTTATTCTCTCCTTCCACTTCCTCCTTCTCTTCCTCAATTATTACAATGCACTACTTACAAAAGTATTAAATTGTTCAATTGAGAAAAAGAATCAGAGAGACAATACAGGAATTAAGAAACTTGCCTTGTATACAACTGACCTTGTTTTAATTCCAGAACAACATATAGTTTCCTGAATATCACCAGGAGTGACTCCTATGCATAATCAGAAGTAAGCCCTGATTACTGTTCGGTGTGCCTACTTCACCCCCCACCCCACCACCCTTGCCAAAGGTGAGATAGAAAGATTTTTAAAAAGGCTATAATTCTTGATATCATAAGGTAGACAATAAATATTTATAAAAATAGCATAGTTTAGGGGCTGGAGTGGTGGTACAAGGGGTAAGGCGCCTGCCTTGCCCATGCTAGCCTAGGACAGACTGTGGTTCCATCCCCCAGCATCTCATGTGGTCCCCCAAGCCAGGAGCGATTCCTGAGCTCTTAGCCAGGAGTAACCCCTGAGTGTCACCGGGTGTGCCCCCCCCCAAATAAGAACTAAAAAAAAATAGCATAGTTTAAATTACTTTGTAGATTTTTAATTCGATACAACATAATTAAAAAATAAAGAGGGGTGGCGAACACAACACGCGGTTCTCGAGCTGCAAGCGGCTCCCGGCCAAAATGAATGCGGCTCTTTGTCTCTTCTCATTATTTTGTATGCTGTGGCTCTTTGCCAAGTTTGGATTTTGTTCTGCTGCTTCTGAGGAGGGACCTCTGAGAAGAGATCGCAGGCTGTGTCCTCCCGTCTCCCATCCCTCGGAAACAACTGCACAGGCCAGCGAGCAGGGGACCCGTGTGTCACATGTTGGGTCACATCTGGCCCTTAGTTCTGAGTGTGGAGGACGCAGCACACCCTCACCAGCACTGCAGGATTTTTACCCTCACTCAAAATGGCAAAATGCAATATGTGTTGAATAGATTATTGTTAAAATTAGATGCTTTTGTGTGTGTTTGTCTGTTTTGGCAGGTCACTGCGTGGTGTGGCTCTCTTGACTCTCACATTTTAAAATTTTGGCTCTTTCTGTCAAACTTGTTCGCCACCCCTGATATATAGTTATTTCTACTTTTAGTTCTAGGCCTGAAGAATGCTCACAATACCAAGGAAAAGGTATGATAAAATCCTTATTTTGCTTATGGTCAAATTATTATTTTGTGACTTGATTTAATAAAATCATTGACTTAACTCTTGGAAATGATTTCTAAAACCTACCACTAATCAATATGTGGGAGATATCTACTCTCCTAATCATTTTATTGAATTAAAAATTTTTGTCTCTATGATCATGCTTAATAAAATGAGGAAAATGTATATTTATAGTAGTCAGAATTAAAATGAATTATTTCCTTCAATTATACTTTTTTATTATTTTAGATCTATGGCTTTTGTTTCTTTTAGGAAGTAAATGTTCCTCTCTTCAGAAAGCAAAGAACTTTTTGATGTTCAATTCCCTCTTTAGATTGTGAAATTAGCAGCTGTACAGTATTATTCAGAATTTGTCTGATTGTGTATCTACAAATGAAGTCCTACCTTAACTGTTTAATTAAAGAGTGGAAGAAATATTTAATCAGGTGTTAATCAAGTAGTTAAAAAATATTACATATCCAGCCTTTCCAGGTGCAGCTCAAGTTTTCTTTTACTTACTACAAAATAAAGTTACGACATAAATTCTATTTTGAGGTCAGGAAATTTTGTTCCAAAATCGAAAAATTTTATGATTACCATTCAACATGCAGAACTGGTTACCTTTAATGGAATAATACATGTAATTCATTAATATGGAGGAATTAAGTGATCCTAAAGAGTTCCAGAGGCCTATCTACCAATTAAATTGACAGCTAAATGAAGACCTAGATGAGCAGAGAATGTGGTGCACTTTACAGCACTATGGTGGCATAAATTATCTGCCTACCCAAGCAATACTCAGATCTACAGAAAATAAAAATTGGTAGTGCGCAGGGGCATCCAGGGTTGTACACAGTGATGCTCATGTTAACATATGATGCCATGTACAAAATTAGGTTTAGCTTATGCATATTAAATCTACTCTATCTCCCTACCCCACATTTTTATAATCAAATATTATTTACAATTGATAATCATAAACTGTATATTTAAGGAAATATTTAACATCTAGATAGATATAAAATCATCTTTATAATTGAGAGAATACACATATTTTAACTGTAAAATAAACAGAATGCAGACAGAAAAAAAACGTGAAAATCAATAATTTGTTATGTATTTTTGGAGGGTCAAACATATCTGTTCCCAGGGCTTCCTCTTGACTCTATGCAGAGCTTTCACTCCTGACTGCCTCGAAGGACCACGTGGGATGGCAAGGATTGAACTTAGATCAACTTCATGTTAAGCAAATAAACCCTACCCACTGTGCTATCACTTCAGCTCCTGATTTATACATTAATCAATCAATTAATTAATTAATAAAGGAAGTTTTGGGTCACACCCAACAATGCTCAGGGTTTGTGACTATTTGCTCAAGGATCACTCCTGGTGAAGATAAACTGAGATTGACTATGGCAAATGACTTACCTCCTGTACTATCTCTTCGATCATCAATGATTTATTACAAAGTTAAAACTAAACAATCACCATTTTGGCTAAAAAAAAAAAAAAGAGAACATTTTCAACCCTGCAAAACCTAACCTATTTTCTTTACAAAATAAAACCTAACTTTTTGTTATTTGGTTTTTTCTTAGGTTTCCTCTTGTAAATGTATTACACCTATGATTTAGATTTACACAAATGGAATGACATAATAATAAACATTATGAATGTCGGTTTTAATTTGCTTAATAGGTTTATAATAATTTAAATTTTAATCAAATTATTTTTGTGTATCTAAACAAATGATATATTTATATTAAATTCATTTAAATTTTAGTGTTAAGTCATTCTTCAGCTATTAAAAATTTAGCTTGGTCAAGTAATAGATGATAGATATCTATGCATAGCCTATTTGTTAATTGTATAAAAGTTTTATGTGATAAGCATACTTTGGTTTAAAAAATTTGAAATTAAATTTTGGTGGTAGGATTGGTACTGAAACACAGTAAGTCTAAAAATCAACTATGAATTACTTTGTAAATTATGGTCCTTAAAAAATTGTTAGGGCCAGAGTGAAAGTAGAGCAGTAGGGTGTTTGCTTTGCACTCAGTTGACTCGGATTCCAACCCTGGCATCACACATGGTTCTCTGAGCCTGCCAAGAGTGATTTCTGAGCACAGAGCCAGAAGTAACTCCTAGTGCCACTGAGTGTGATCCAAAACCAAAATAAATAAATAAATAAATAATAAATAAATAAAGTTAAAGCAGAAAATAATAAATTATAAACTATGGATTAATGGAAAAGTATAGAAGACTTAGGCCAAGGTATTTATAGATTCTCTACAAAACTAGCTCTACTACTTGATATAATTAGGAATGTTAACATACCAGTAACCACTAGAATGACAGTCATAAAAATAAAACCAATAATTAGAAACCCCTGAAGAATTTTTCATGGGCTGACACATCATGAGTGAGCCAGAGTATAAATGAATTGTTCAGGTAAGCCATGAACAAAAGAAAATAATAAGAAAAAAAAGAGAAACAGAAATAGTAATAGTCCAGGAGTGGGAAATCATAATGTAGAACTGCTCATTTTTTTTAAATACTCAGTTTTAAAAATAGGCACTAGGAAATAAAGAACAAAAAATGAGAAACATGGAGAGGTGGGCAGAAGAGAAGTCAATAAAAATAGCTTTGAGAGAACAAAGGTAACATATTTACTGATGAAGAACTGAAACAGATATTGTAAATACATCTTTTAAAAGCCATGTCAAAAATACTGGAAAGAATAATTACAACTACTGATCAAACAGTATATTAATAAAACTGAACTAAATGTTCCTAAATTTTATTTTGTTTTTATCTGGTGAAAGATTAAGGGTGTACTTACTCTAGGTTCAAAAATAACCCTTGGTGAAGTTCAGGCCCATATGTGGTTCTGGAGATCAAATGCAGGTTTTCCACATGCAAGGCAAGTGCCTTAGCTGCTATAATCAACCCTTAATTTTATATGAAAATTCAAACTATCCTGTTGAAGATAATTCCAGTGGTGAAGCACATGCGTAGCAGGTCTGAGGCCCTAAGTTGGATCTCCAAGCACTACATTATAACCTTGACCCAGAACTGCTGGATGCAACCCTGATGTTTCTAAAGCACTACATTGAGCATCATAAGTCTAGTAATCTCTGGGCATATTAGTGACCCATCCCTGAGTGGGCATGACCCCTATTTTTTTCTTAAAACAAAGAAAGTAAATTTAACAAGATTATTTGTAATGAAAAACACTAAAGAATGAAAGATTTACATTTGTGTATAGTGAAGTCTAACAAAACTTGCATAAAATATAACTACATGTATAGCACAGCAGTAGGACTTTTGCCTTGCATGCGGCTGACCCAGGGCTGACCTGGGTTCAGTCCCTGGCGTCTCATATGGTACCCCAAGCCAGGAGCGATTTCTGAGAACATAGCCAGAATTAACCCCTGAGTGTCACCAAAAACAAAACAAAATGAAACAAAAACAAACAAAAAAAACCCAATATATATAAAACTACATTGAGTCAGAAGAAGAGTATAGGGGTTAAGGCATCTACCTTGCATCCAATGGCCTTGAATCAATTCCTGGCTTCACCCAAGCACTGCCAGGAGAAACCTTCAAACATAGAATACACAGGAACTAATGGATGTACCCTTTGACAAAATGTATATAATTTAGAAGGAATAAATTTAGAATCTAGAAATAAACCTTTAAAGTCATCTTTTTCTTTTGTACAAAAATGCCAAGTTTCACTGAAGGAAGGAAGGGAAGCAAATGTTGGCAGGGCAATTGGTTATTTAGAAAATATCAAAAATATCATAGAAGTTTCTGTTGTACACAGGATAACCTACTGTAGCAAAGAAAGCCTATTTAAGTGAATTATTAGAACAAAATACACAAAATACAAAGTTTAGGAGAATGTATTTATGACACTGTATTAGACAAAGAATTCTTAGATTCTTTGAAAGTGCACTTGAGGGGGAATTTGCAAGCTGAAGCTCTTTAAAATTAAAAAGATTTTGTTTTAAAGGATACAAGCAAGAAAATGTATGGGGCTGAGAGACTGGCAGAAAAATATGATTTGTCTTGTTACTTGCTAATATGCATGTAATATAAAATATATGTAAAGAATCAGACTTCAACAATTAAAAGACAAATGTTCCATTTTTAACTTGGACAATAAATTTGAATAAGCATTTTTCTAAAGAAGATAAATGTTTGAAAAACAAATCAAAAGTTGCTGAAACTCATTGTCACTAAAGAAATTACAAATTAAAGACCCACAAGATGCCATTTAACATATTTTAGATGGCTATAATCAAAAAGATAAATGATAGTAAATGTTCATAAGAATGTGGAAAATGAAAAATCATATTTATCGCCTGTGAAATTTTAAGTGGATGCACTCACTTTGAAAAATAGTTTGGGATTTTTGAAAATCTTAAATGTAGAGTTGCAACATGATTCAACAATTGTATATGCTGGTATTTCTGGTATATGTTCATTAATTATAAATACAGTTTTATACAAATATTGTTAAATGAATGTTATAGCAGCATTTATAAGAGTAGCTGAATTATGGGGAAGGGAATTCCACTGTCCATCAATTGATAAATGGGAGAAATGTGAAATAGTCACACTTCTACTAATGAAATATTATTTAGATATTAAAATTAATGACTAATGATAATAGGCTAAATATTGATAAATATCTCAATAAATCATAGTAAGGGAAAGAATCCAGATGCAAAAAATTACATATTGTGTGATTTTTATAGGAAGTGTCCAGAATAGCTTCTGTACAGAGAGCATATTAGTGGTAGTCTGAGATGGGGGATGACATCACATGGAATTGAGGGGGAGATAATTGGAAATGTCCTAAGCTTGCTCTGGTAATGATACTACAACTTGATACATTAACTAAAAATTATTGACTTGTATTTTTAGACTGGGTAAATATAGTATGGCTAGTATACTTTTGTAAAATTATTGAATCAAAAAGAAGCACTAGTAAAATAATCGTTGAAAATTCTAACTGGAGGGATGGAGCAATAAATAGTACAGCAGCTGGGGATTGCTTTGCTTGTGACTGACTGAAAAACATTCCTCAGAATCACATATATGGTTCTTTATGTCATTCCAGGAGTGATCCCTCAGTATAGAGCCACGAGTAGTTTTTGATTGTAGCACAAAAACAAACAGAAAATTTTACTTGAGGCCACTATATATTAAGATCAATTATAACCCCTAGAGGTAATTTCCTGGTGGGTCTCAGGTGACCATATATGATGCCAGGAATTGAACCTGAGCCAGCAGTGTGAACGGCAAGCACACTACCCAATAAAAATCACTCTGTCCCTGAAAGTTAAACTTTTGCATCATTAGTACAACTGCATTTCATAAGGTGTAACATTGCCAGTTTTCAGAAAATAAACATTTGCTTCTCTAGTTCCATTCTCATTTTTGTTTCAATGTCCTAAAAGGAATACAGGTGAGTTATCTCACTTGGCAAATTATTAGTTTTCTTATTTTAACCCTTTTTCCTTTCTTTCTTTCCACTCTTCCTCTTAATCTTTCTTTGTCTCTTCCTTCACCTGCAATTTTTTATAATTATTTCTGACACATCACTCTATCACTCATTTCTTCCCTCTCTCCTATGAATTTTAATAGCATTCCTGTAAGTTAAAAAATCCTAGGCCTCCACACTATCTGTTTCTGAATATTTATTTGAAAAACATATATGTTTGAAAAACACATTCTCTGCATCAGCATCAT